>NW_025725101.1:67536-277040 GCF_021461395.2 Schistocerca americana | reverse complement strand
GACTGAAACTCTAACTTTCTATGATGTGAACCTCTGCTGTGAGTCCAGTTCCAGTTTCCAATGCCTCACGTCAGGTTTACTGTATCCCTTGGACGTTCTTATTGACGATGAAACACAGAAATTGCATCCGAAATTAATAAAAAAGGCACAATGCCGACCTAAGTACAAGAGGACTTGTACTCTAACTTTCTGTGATTTGAACCCCTCCTGTGAGTCCAGTTTTAGATTCCGATACTTAATTCAGGTTTACTGTATCCCTTGGACCTTCTTATTGACGATGAAACACTGAAATTGCATCCGAATTTAATACAAAAGGCACAATGCCGACTTAAGTACAAGAAGACTAAAACTCCAACTTTCTATGATTTGAACCACTGCTGTGAGACCAGTTTTAGATTCCGATGCTTAACTTCAGATTTACTGTATCCCTTGGACCTTCTTATTGACGATGAAACACAGAAATTGCATCCGAATTTTATAAAAAAGCACAATGCCGACTTAAGTACAAGAGGACTGATACTCTATCTTTCTATGATTTGAACCTCTGCTGTGAGGGCCAGTTTTAGTTTCCGATGCTTTACTTCAGGTTTACTGTTTCCCTTGGACCTTCTTATTGACGATGAAACACAGAAATTGCATCCGAATTTAATACAAAAGGCACAATGCCGACTTAAGTACAAGAGGACTGATACTCTAACTTTCTATGATTTGAACCTCTGCTGTGAGTCCAGTTTTAGTTTCCGATGCTTCACGTCAGGTTTACTGTATCACTTGGACCTTCTTATTGACGATGAAACACAGAAATTGCATCCGAAATTAATAAAAAAGGCACAATGCCGACTTAAGTACAAGAGGACTGGTACTCTATCTTTCTATGATTTGAACCCCACCTGTGAGGCCAGTGTTAGATTCCGATGCTTAACTTCAGGTTTACTGTATCCCTTGGACCTTCTTATTGACGATGAAACACAGAAATTGCTTCCGAATTTAATACAAAAGGCACAATGCCGACCTAAGTACAAGAGGACTCGTACTCTAACTTTCTATGATTTGAACCCCTCCTGTGAGTCCAGTTTTAGATTCCGATGCTTAACTTCAGGTTTACTGTATCCCTTGGACCTTCTTATTGACGATGAAACACAGAAATTGCATCCGAATTTAATACAAAAGGCACAATGCCGACTTAAGTACAAGAGGACTGAAACTCTAACTTTCTATGATTTGAACCACTGCTGTAACACCAGTTTTAGATTCCGATGCATAACTTCAGATTTACTGTATCCCTTGGACCTTCTTATTGACGATGCATCACAGAAATTGGATCCGAAATTAATACAAAAGGCACAATGCCGACTAAAGTACAAGAGGACTAATACTCTAACTTTCAATGATTTGAACCCCTCCTGTGAGTCCAGTTTTAGATTCCGGTGGTTAACTTCTGGTTTACTGTATCCCTTGGAGCTTCTTATTGACGATGAATGACAGAAATTGCATCCGAATTTAATACAAAAGGCACAATGCCGACTTAAGTACAAGAGGACTGAAACTCTAACTTTCTATGATTTGAACCTCTGCTTTGAGTCCAGTTTTAGTTTCCGACGCTTCACTTCAGGTTTACTGTATCCCTTGGATCGTCTTATTGACGATAAAACACAGAAATTGCATCCGAATTTAATACAAAAGGCACAATGCCGACTTAAGTACAAGAGGACTGAAACTGTAACTTTCTATGATTTGAATCTCTGCTGTGAGTCCAGTTTAAGTTTCCGATGCTTCACTTCAGGTTTACTGTATCCCTTGGACCTTCTTATTGACGATGAAACACAGGAATTGCATCCGAATTTAATACAAAAGGCACAATGCCGACTTACGTACAAGAGGACTGAAACTCTAACTTTCTATGACTTGAATCTCTGCTGTGAGTCCAGTTTTAGTTTCCGATGCTTAACTTCAGGTTTACTGTATCCCTTGGACCTTCTTATTGACGATGAAACACAGAAATTGCATCCGAATTTAATACAAAAGTCACAATGCCGACTTAAGTACAAGAGGACTGTAACTCTAACTTTCTATGATTTGAACCTCTGCTGTGAGTTCAGTTTTAGTTTCCGATACTTCACTTCAGGTTAACTGTGTCCCTTGGACCTTCTTATTGACGATGAAACACAGAAATTTCATCCGAATTTAATACAAAAGGAACAATGCCGACTTAAGTACAAGACGACTGATACTCTAACTTTCGATGATTTGAACCTCTCCTGTGAGTCCAGTTTTAGATTCCCATGCTTCACTTTAGGTTTACTGTATCCCTTGGACCTTCTTATTGACAATGAAACACAGAAATTGCATTCGAATTTAATACAAAAGGCACAATGCCGACTTACGTACAAGAGGACTGAAACTCTAACTTTCTATGATTTGAATCTCTGCTGCGAGTCCAGTTTTAGTTTCCGATGCTTAACTTCAGGTTTACTGTATCCCTTGGACCTTCTTATTGACGATGAAACACAGAAATTGCATCCGAATTTAATACAAAAGTCACAATGCCGACTTAAGTACAAGAGGACTGAAACTCTAACTTTCTATGATTTGAACCTCTGCTGTGAGTTCAGTTTTAGTTTCCGATACTTCACTTCAGGTTAACTGTGTCCCTTGGACCTTCTTATTGACGATGAAACACAGAAATTTCATCCGAATTTAATACAAAAGGAACAATGCCGACTTAAGTACAAGAGGACTGATACTCTAACTTTCGATGATTTGAACCTCTCCTGTGAGTCCAGTTTTAGATTCCCATGCTTCACTTTAGGTTTACTGTATCCCTTGGACCCTCTTATTGACGATGAAACACAGCATTGCATCCGAATTTAATACAAAAGGCACAATGCCGACTTAAGTACAAGAGGACTGAAACTCTAACTTTCTATGATTTGAACCTCTGCTGTGAGTCCAGTTTTAGTTTCCGATGCTTCACTTCAGGTATACTGTATCCCTTGGACCTTCTTATTAACGATGAAACATAGAAATTGCATCCGAAGTTAATACAAAAGGCACAATGCCGACTTGAGTAGAAGAGGACTGAAACTCTAACTTTCTATGATTTGAAACTCTGCTGTGAGTCCAGTTTTAGTTTCCGATGCTTCACTTCAGGTATACTGTATCCCTTGGACCCTCTTATTGACGATGAAACACAGCATTGCATCCGAATTTAATACAAAAGGCACAATGCCGACTTAAGTACAAGAGGACTGAAACTCTAACTTTCTATGATTTGAACCTCTGCTGTGAGTCCAGTTTTAGTTTCCGATGCTTCACTTCAGGTATACTGTATCCCTTGGACCCTCTTATTGACGATGAAACACAGAAATTGCATCCGAAATTAATAAAAAACGCACAATGCCGACTTAAGTACAAGAGGACTGATACTCTAACTTTCTATGATTTGAACCCCTCCTGTGAGTCCAGTTTTAGATTCCGATGCTTAACTTCAGGTTTACTGTATCCCTTGGACCTTCTTATTGACGATGAAACACAGAATTTGCATCCGAATTTAATACAAAAGGCATAATGCCGACTTAAGTACAAGAGGACTGAAACTCTAACTTTCTATGATTTGAACCTCTGCTGTGAGTCCAGTTTTAGATTCCGATGCTTAACTTCAGGTTTACTGTATCCCTTGGACTTTCTTATAGACGATGAAACACAGAAATTGCATCCGAATTTAATACAAAAGGCACAATGCCGACTTAAGTGCAAGAGGACTGAATCTCTAACTTTCTATGATTTGAACCTCTGCTGTGAGTCCAGTTTTAGTTTCCGATGCTTCACTTAAGGTTTACTGTATCCCTTGGACCATCTTATTGACGATGAAACACAGAAATTGCATTCGAATTTAATACAAAAGGCACAGTGCCGACTTACGTACAAGAGGACTGAAACTCTAACTTTCTATGATTTGAACCTGTGCTGTGAGTCCAGTTTTAGTTTGCGATGCTTCACTTCAGGTTTACTGTATCCCTTGGACCTTCTTATTGACGATGAAACACAGAAATAGCATCCGAATTTAATACAAAAGGCACAATGCCGACATAAGTACAAGAGGAATGAAACTCTATCTTTCTATGTTTTGAACCTCTGCTGTTAGTCCAGTTTTAGTTTCCGATGCTTCACTTCAGGTTTACTGTGTCCCTTGGACCTTCTTATTGACTATGAAACACAGAAATTGCATCCGAATTTAATAAAAAAGGCACAATGCCGACTTAAGTACAAGAGGACTGAAACTCTAACTTTTTTATGATTTGACCCTCTGCTGTGAGGCCAGTTTTAGTTTCCGATGCTTCACTTCAGGTTTACTGTATCCCTGGGACCTTCTTATTGACGATGAAAAACAGAAATTGCATCTGACTTTCATAAAAAGGCACAATGCCGACTTAAGTACAAGAGGACAGATACTCTAACTTTCTATGATTTGAACCCCTCCTGTGAGTCCAGTTTTAGATTCCGATGCTTAACCTCAGGTTTACTGTATCCCTTGGACCTTCTTATTGACGATGAAACACAGAAATTGCATCCGAATTTAATTCAAAGGCACAATGCCGACTTAAGTACAAGATTACTGATACTCTAACTTTCGATGATTTGAACCTCTCCTGTGAGTCCAGTTTTAGATTCCGATGCTTCACTTCAGGTTTACTGTATCCCTTGGACCCTCTTATTGACGATGAAACACAGAAATTGCATCCGAATTTAATACAAAAGGCACAATGCCGACTTAAGTACAAGAGGACTGAAACTCTAACTTTCTATGATTTGAACCTCTGCTGTGAGTCCAGTTTTAGTTTCCGATGCTTCACTTCAGGTGTACTGTATCCCTTGGACCTTCTTAGTGACGATGAAACATAGAAATTGCATCTGAAGTTAATACAAAAGGCACAATGCCGACTTAAGTAGAAGAGGACTGAAACTGTAACTTTCTATGATTTGATCCTCTGCTGTGAGTCCAGTTTAAGTTTCCGATGCTTCACTTTAGGTTTACTGTATCCCTTGGACCTTCTTATTGACGATGAAACACAGAAATTGCATCCGAATTTGATACAAAAGGCACAATGCCGACTTAAGTACAAGAGGACTGATACTCTAACTTTCTATGATTTGAACCACTGCTGTGAGTCCAGTTTTAGTTTCCGATGCTTCACTTCAGGTTTACTGAATCCCTTGGACCTTCTTATTGACGATGAAACACAGAAATTGCATCCGAATTTAATATAAAAGGCACAATGCTGACATAAGTACAAGAGGACTGATACTCTAACTTTCTATGATTTGAACCTCTCCTGTGAGTCCAGTTTTAGACTCCGATGCTTAACTTCAGGTTTACTGTATCCCTTGGACCTTCTTATTGACGATGAAATACAGAAATTGCATCTGAATTTAATAAAAAAGGCACAATGCCGACTTAAGTACAAGAGGACTGATACTCTAACTTTCTATGATTTGAACCCCTCCTGTGAGTCCAGTTTTAGATTCCGATGATTAACTTCTGGTTTACTGTATCCCTTGGACCTTCTTATTGACGATGAAACACAGAAATTGCATCCGAATTTAATAGAAAAGGCACAATGCCGACTTAAGTACAAGAGGACTGATACTCTAACTTTCTATGATTTGAACCTCTCCTGTGAGTCCAGTTTTAGATTCCGATGCTTCACTTTAGGTTTACTGTATCCCTTGGACTTCCTTATAGACGATGAAACACAAATATTGCATCCGAATTTAATACAGAAGGCATGATGCCGACTTAAATACAAGAGGACTGATACTCTAACTTTCTATGATTTGAACCCCTCCTGTGAGTCCAGTTTTAGATTCCGATGCTTAACTTCTGGTTTACTGTATCCCTTGGACCTTCTTATTGACGATGAAACACAGAAATTGCATCCGAATTTAATACAAAAGGCACAATGCCGACTTAAGTACAAGAGTACTGAAACTCTAACTTTCTATGATTTGAACCTCTGCTGTGAGTCCAGTTTTAGTTTCCGATGGTTCACTTCAGGTTTACTGTATCCCTTGGACCTTGTTATTGACGATGAAACACAGAAATTGCATCCGAATTTAATACAAAAGGCACAATGCCGACTTAAGTACAAGAGGACTGAAACTCTAACTTTCTATGATTTAAACCTCTGCTGTGGGTTTAGTTTTAGTTTCCGATGCTTAACTTCAGGTTTACTGTATCCCTTGGACCTTCCTATTGACGATGAGACACAGAAATTGCATGCGAGTTTAATAAAAAAGGCACAATGCCAACTTAAGTACAAGAGGACAGATACTCTAACTTTCTATGATTTGAACCCCTCCTGTGAGTCCAGTTATAGTTTCCGATGCTTCACTTCAGGTTTACTGTATCCCTTGGACCTTCTTATTGACGATGAAACACAGAAATTGCATCCGAATTTAATAAAAAAGGCACAATGCCGACTTAAGTACAAGAGGACTGATACTCTAACTTTCTATGACTTGAACCCCTCCTGTGAGTCCAGTTTTAGATTCCGATGCTTAACCTCTGGTTTACTGTATCCCTTGGACCTTCTTATTGACGATGAAACACAGAAATTGCATCCGAATTTAATACAAAAGGCACAATGCCGACTTAAGTAAAAGAGGACTGATACTCTAACTTTCTATGATTTGAACCTCTCCTGTGAGTCCAGTTTTAGATTCCGATGCTTCACTTCGGGTTTACTGTATCCCTTGGACCCTCTTATTGACGATGAAACACAGAAATTGCATCCGAATTTAATACAAAAGGCACAATGCCGACTTAAGTACATGAGGACTGAAACTCTAACTTTCTATGATTTGAACCTCTGCTGTGAGACCAGTTTTAGTTTCCGATGCTTCACTTCAGGTTTACTGTATCCCTTGGACCTTCTTATTGACGATGAAACACAGAATGTGCATCCGAATTTAATACAAAAGGCACAATGCCGACTTACGTACAAGAGGACTGAAACTCTAACTTTCTATGATTTGAACCTCTGCTGTGAGTCCAGTTTTAGTTTTCGATGCTTAACTTCAGGTTTACTGTATCCCTTGGACCTTCTTATTGACGATGAAACACAGAAATTGCATCCGAATTTAATACAAAAGGCACAATGCCGACTTAAGTACAAGCGGACTGAAACTCTAACTTTCTATGATTTGAACCTCTGCTGTGAGTCCAGTTTTAGTTTCCGATGCTTCACTTCAGGTTTACTGTATCCCTTGTACCTTCTTATTGACGATGAAACACAGAAATTGCATCCGAATTCAATACAAAAGGCACAATGCCGACTTAAGTACAAGAGGACTGAAACTCTAACTTTCTATGATTTGAACCTCTGCTGTGAGTCCAGTATTAGTTTCCGATGCTTCACTTCAGGTTTACTGTATCCCTTGGACCTTCTTATTGACGATGAAACACAGAAGTTGCATTCGAATTTAATACAAAAGGCACAATGCCGACTTACGTACAAGAGGACTGAAACTCTAACTTTCTATGATTTGAACCTCTGCTGTGAGTCCAGTTTTAGTTTCCGATGCTTAACTTCAGGTTTACTGTATCCCTGGGACCTTCTTATTGACGATGAAACACAGAATTTGCATCCGAATTTGATAGAAGAGGCACAATGCCGACTTAAGTACAAGAGGACTGATACTCTAACTTTCTATGATTTGAACCTCTCCTGTGAGTCCAGTTTTCGATTCCGATGCTTCACTTCGGGTTTACTGTATCCCTTGGACCCTCGTATTGACGATGAAACACAGAAATTGCATCCGAATTTAATACAAAAGGCACAATGCCGACTAAAGTGCAAGAGGACTGAATCTCTAACTTTCTATGATTTGAACCTCTGCTGTGAGTCCAGTTTTAGTTTCCGATGCTTCACGTAAGGTTTACTGTATCCCTTGGACCTTCTTATTGACGATGAAACACAGAAATTGCATTCGAATTTAATAAAAAAGGCACAATGCCGACTTACGTACAAGAGGACTGAAACTCTAACTTTCTGTGATTTGAACCTCTGCTGTGAGTCCAGTTTTATGCTTAACTTCAGGTTTACTGTATCCCTTGGACCTTCTTATTGACGATGAAACACAGAAATTGCATCCGACTTTAATACAAAAGGCACAATGCCGACTTAAGTACAAGTGGACTGAAACTCTAACTTTCTATGATTTGAACCTCTGCTGTGAGTCCAGTTTTAGTTTCCGATGCTTCACTTCAGGTTTACTGTGTCCCTTGGACCTTCTTATTGACGATGAAACACAGAAATTGCATAGGAATTTAATACAAAATGCACAATGCCGACTTAAGTACAAGAGGACTGAAACTCTAACTTTCTATGATTTAAACCTCTGCTGTGGGTCCAGTTTTAGTTTCCGATGCTTCACTTCATGTTTACTGTATCCCTTGGACCTTCCTATTGACGATGAAACACAGAAATTGCATCCAAATTTAATACAAAAGGCACAATGCCGACTTAAGTAAAAGAGGACTGATACTCTAACTTTCTATGATTTGAACCTCTCCTGTGAGTCCAGTTTTAGATTCCGATGTTTCACTTCAGGTTTACTGTATCCGTTGGAGCTTCTTATTGACGATGAAACACAGAATGTGCATCGGAATTTAATACAAAAGGCACAATGCCGACTTACGTACAAGAGGACTGAAACTCTAACTTTCTATGATTTGAACCTCTGCTGTGAGTCCAGTTTTAGTTTCCGATGCTTAACTTCAGGTTTACCGTATCCCTTGGACCTTCTTATTGACGATGAAACACAGAAATTGCATCCGAATTTAATACAAACGGCACAATGCCGACTTAAGTACAAGAGGACTGAAACTCTAACTTTCTATGATTTGAAGCTCTGCTGTGAGTCCAGTTTTAGTTTCCGATGCTTCACTTCAGGTTTACTGTACGATTTGGACCTTCTTATTGACGATGAAACACAGAAATTGCATCCGAATTTAATACAAAATGCAAATTGCTGACTTAAGTACTAGAGGACTGAAACTCTCACTTTCTATGATTTGAACCTCTGCTGTGAGTCCAGTTTTAGTTTCCGATGCTTAACTTCAGGTTTACTGTATCCTTTGGACCTTCTTATTGACGATGAAACACAGAATTTGCATCCGAATTTAATACAAAAGGCACAATGCCGACTTAAGTACAAGAGGACTGATACTCTAACTTTCTGTGATTTGAACCTCTCCTGTGAGTCCAGTTTTAGTTTCCGATGCTTCTCTTCAGGTTTACTGTATCCCTGGGACCTTCTTATTGACGATGAAAGACAGAAATTGCATCTGACTTTAATAAAAAAAGGCACAATGCCGACTTAAGTACAAGAGGACAGATACTCTAACTTTCTATGATTTGAACCCCTCCTGTGAGGCCAGTTTTAGATTCCGATGCTTAACTTCAGGTTTACTGTATCCCATGGACCTTCTTATTGAAGATGAAACATAGAAATTGCATCCGAATTTAATATAAAAGGCACAATGCCGACTTAAGTACAAGAGGACTGATACTCTAACTTTCCATGATTTGAACCCCTCCTGTGAGTCTAGTTTTAAATTCCGATGCTTAACTTCAGGTTTACTGTATCCCTTGGACCTTCTTATTGACGATGAAACACAGAAATTGCATCCGAATTTAATGAAAACGACACAATGCCGACTTAAGTACAAGAGGACTGATACTCTAAGTTTCTATGATTTGAACCCCTCCTGTGAGTCCAGTTTTAGTTTCCGATGCTTCACTTCAGGTTTACTGTATCCCTTAGACCTTCTTACTGACGATGAAACACAGAAATTGCATCCGAATTTAATAAAGAAGGCACAATGCCGACTTAAGTACAAGAGGACTGATACTCTAACTTTCTATGATTTGAACCCCTCCTGTGAGTGCAGTTTTAGATTCCGATGCTTATCTTCTGGTTTACTGTATCCCTTGGACGTTCTTATTGACGATGAAACACAGAAATTGCATCCGAATTTAATACAAAAGGCACAATGCCGACTTAAGTACAAGAGGACTGAAACTCTAACTTTCTATGATTTGAACCTCTGCTGTGTGTCCAGTTTTAGTTTCCGATGCTTCACTTCAGGTTTACTGTATCCCTTGGACCTTCTTATTGACGATGAAACACAGAAATTGCATCCGAATTTAATACAAAAGGCACAATGCCGACTTAAGTACAAGAGGACTGAAACTCTAACTTACTATGATTTAAACCTCTGCTGTGGGTCCAGTTTTAGTTTCCGATGCTTCACTTCATGTTTACTGTATCACTTGGACCTTCCTATTGACGATGAAACACAGAAATTGCATCCGAATTTAATAAAAAACGCACAATGCCAACTTAAGTACAAGAGGACTGATACTCTAATTTTCTATGATTTGAACTCCTCCTGTGAGTCCAGTTTTAGTTTCCGATGCTTAACTTAAGGTTTACTGTATCCCTTGGACCTTCTTATTGACGATGAAACACAGAAATTGCATCCGAATTTAAGAAAAAAGGCACAATGCCGACTTAGGTACAAGAGGACTAATACTCTAACTTTCTATGATTTGAACCCCTTCTGTGAGTCCAGTTTTAGATTCCGATGCTTAACCTCTGGTTTACTGTATCCCTTGGACCTTCTTATTGACGATGAAACACAGAAATTGCATCCGAATTTAATACAAAAGGCACAATGCCGACTTAAGTAAAAGAGGACTGATACTCTAACTTCCTATGATTTGAACCTCTGCTGTGAGTCCAGTTTTAGTTTCCGATGCTTCACTTCAGGTTTACTGTATCAATTGGACCTTCTTATTGACGATGAAACACAGAAATTGCATCCGAATTTAATACAAAAGGCAAATTATGACTTAAGTACAAGAGGACTGAAACTCTCACTTTCTATGATTTGAACCTCTGCTGTGAGTCCAGTTTTAGTTTCCGATGCTTAACTTCAGGTTTACTGTATCCCTTGGACCTTCTTATTGACGATGAAACACAGAATTTCCATCCGAATTTAATATAAAAGGCACAATGCCGACTTAAGTACAAGAGGACTGATACTCTAACTTTCTATGATTTGAACCCCTCCTGTGAGTCCAGTTTTAGTTTCCGATGCTTCACTTCAGGTTTACTGTATCCCTTAGACCTTCTTACTGACGATGAAACACAGAAATTGCATCCGAATTTAATAAAGAAGGCACAATGCCGACTTAAGTACAAGAGGACTGATACTCTAACTTTCTATGATTTGAACCCCTCCTGTGAGTCCAGTTATAGATTCCGATGCTTAACTTCTGGTTTACTGTATCCCTTGGACGTTCTTATTGACGATGAAACACAGAAATTGCATCTGAATTTAATACAAAAGGCACAATGCCGACTTAAGTACAAGAGGACTGAAACTCTAACATTCTATGATTTGAACCTCTGCTGTGAGTCCAGTTTTAGTTTCCGATGCTTAACTTCTGGTTTACTGTATCCCTTGGACCTTCTTATTGACGATGAAACACAGAAATTGCATCCGAATTTAATAAAAAAGGCACAATGCCGACTTAAGTACAAGAGGACTGATACTCTAACTTCCTATGATTTGAACCTCTCCTGTGAGTCCAGTTTTAGATTCCGATGTTTCACTTCAGGTTTACTGTATCCCTTGGAGCTTCTTATTGACGATGAAACCCAGAATGTGCATCAAAATTTAATACAAAAGGCACAATGCCGACTTACGTACAAGAGGACTGAAACTCTAACTTTCTATGATTTGAACCTCTGCTGTGAGTCCAGTTTTAGTTTCCGATGCTTAATTTCAGGTTTACCGTATCCCTTGGACCTTCTTATTGACGATGAAACACAGAAATTGCATCCGAATTTAATACAAAAGGCACAATGCCGACTTAAGTACAAGAGCACTGATACTCTAACTTTCTATGATTTGAAGCTCTGCTGTGAGTCCAGTTTTAATTTCCGATGCTTCACTTCAGGTTTACTGTATCAATTGGACCTTCTTTTTGACGATGAAACACAGAAATTGCATCCGACTTTAATACAAAAGGCAAATTGCTGACTTAAGTACAAGAGGACTGAAACTCTCACTTTCTATGATTTGAACCTCTGCTGTGAGTCCAGTTTTAGTTTCCGATGCTTAACTTCAGGTTTACTGTATCCCTTGGACCTTCTTATTGACGATGAAACACAGAATTTCCATCCGAATTTAATAGAAAAGGCACAATGCCGACTTAAGTACAAGAGGACTGATACTCTAACTTTCTGTGATTTGAACCTCTCCTGTGAGTCCAGTTTTAGATTCCGATGCTTCACTTCGGTTTTACTGTATCCCTTGGACCCTCGTATTGACGATGAAACACAGAAATTGAATCCGAATGTAATACAAAAGGCACAATGCCGACTTACGTATAAGAGGACTGAAACTCTAACTTTCTATGATTTGAACCTCTGCTGTGAGTCCAGTTTTAGTTTCCGATGCTTAACTTCAGGTTTACTGTATCCCTTGGACCTTCTTATTGACGATGAAACACAGAAATTGCATCCGAATTTAATACAAAAGGCACAATGCCGACTTAAGTACAAGAGGACTGAAACTCTACCTTTCTATGATTTGAACCTCTGCTGTGAGTCCAGTTTTAGTTTCCGATGCTTCACTTCAGGTTTACTGTGTCCCTTGGACCTTCTTATTGACGATGAAACACAGAAATTGCGTCCGAATTTAATAAGAAAGGCACAATGCCGACTTAAGTACAAGAGGACTGAAACTCTAACTTTCTATGATTTGAACCTCTGCTGTGAGTCCAGTTTTAGTTTCCGAAGCTTCACTTCAGGTTTACTGTATCCCTGGGACCTTCTTATTGACGATGAAAGACAGAAATTGCATCTGACTTTAATAAAAGAGGCACAATGCCGACTTAAGTACAAGAGGACAGATACTCTAACTTTCTATGATTTGAACCCCTCCTGTGAGGCCTGTTTTAGATTCCGATGCTTAACTTCAGGTTTACTGTATCCCATGGACCTTCTTATTGAAGATGAAACATAGAAATTGCATCCGAATTTAATATAAAAGGCACAATGCCAACATAAGTACAAGAGGACTGATACTCTAACTTTCTATGATTTGAACCCCTCCTATGAGTCCAGTGTTAAAATCAGATGCTTAACTTCAGGTTTACTGTATCCCTTGGACCTTCTTATTGACGATGAAACACAGAAATTGCATCCGAATTTAATACAAAATGCACAATGCCGACCTGAGTACAAGAGGACTGAAACTCTAACTTCCTATGATTTAAACCTCTGCTGTGGGTCCAGTTTTAGTTTCCGATGCTTCACATCATGTTTACTGTATCCCTTGGACCTTCTTATTGACGATGAAACACAGAAATTGCATCCGAATTTAATAAAAAAGGCACAATGCCAACTTAAGAACAAGAGGACTGATACTCTTACTTTCTGTGATTTGAACCCCTCCTGTGAGTCCGGTTTTAGTTTCCGATGCTTCACTTCAGGTTTACTGTATCCCTTGGACCTTCTTATTGACGATGAAACACAGAAATTGCATCCGAATTTAATAAAAAAGGCACAATGCCGACATAAGTACAAGAGGACTCATACTCTAACTTTCTATGATTTGAACCCCTCATGTGAGTCCAGTTTTAGATTCCGATGCTTAACCTCTGGTTTACTGTATCCCTTGGACCTTTTAATTCACGATGAAACACTGGATTGCATCCGAATTTAATACAAAAGGCACAATGCCGACTTAAGTAAAAGAGGACTGATACTCTAACTTTCTATGATTTGAACCTCTCCTGTGAGCCCAGTTTTAGATTCCGATGCTTCACTTCAGGTTTACTGTATCAATTGGACCTTCTTATTGACGATGAAACACAAAAATTGCATCCGAATTTAATACAAAAGGCTAATTGCTGACTTAAGTACAAGAGGACTGAAACTCTCTCTTTCTATGATTTGAACCTCTCCTGTGAGTCCAGTTTTAGATTCCGATGCTTCACTTAGGGTTTACTGTATCCCTTGGACCCTCGTATTGACGATGAAACACAGAAATTGCATCCGAATTTAATACAAAAGGCACAATGCCGGCTTAAGTGCAAGAGGACTGAATCTCTAACTTTCTATGATTTGAACCTCTGCTGTGAGTCCAGTTATAGTTTCCGATGCTTCACTTAGGGTTTACTGTATCCCTTGGACATTCTTATTGACGATGAAACACAGAAATTGCATTCGAATTTAATACAAAAGGCACAATGCCGACTTACGCACAAGAGGACTCAAACTCTAACTTTCTATGTTTTGAACCTCTGCTGTGAGTCCAGTTTTAGTTTCCGATGCTTAACTTCAGGTTTACTGTATCCCTTGGACCTTCTTATTGACGATGAAACACAGAAATTGCATCCGAATTTAATACAAAAGGCACAATGCCGACTTAAGTACAAGAGGACTGAAACTCTAACTTACTATGATTTGAACCTCTGCTGTGAGTCCAGTTTTAGTTTCCGATGCTTCACCTCAGGTTTATTGTATCCCTGGGGCCTTCTTATTGACGATGAAAGACAGAAATTGCAACTGACTTTAATAAAAAAGGCACAATGCCGGCTTAAGTACAAGAGGACAGATACTCTAACTTTCTATGATTTGAACCCCTCCTGTGTGGCCAGTTTTAGATTCCGATGCTTAACTTCAGGTTTACTGTATCCCTTGGACCTTCTTCTTGACGATGAAACACAGAAATTGCATCCGAATTTAATAAAAAAGCACAATGCGGACTTAAGTACAAGAGGACTGATACTCTAACTTTCTATGATTTGAACCCCTCCTGTGAGTCCAGTTTTAGATTCCGATGCTTAACCTCTGGTTTACTGTATCCCTTGGACCTTCTTATTGACGATGAAACACAGAAATTGCATCCGAATTTAATACAAAAGGCACAATGCCGACTTAAGTACAAGAGGACTGATACACTAACTTTCTATGATTTCAACCCCTCCTGTGAGTCCAGTTATAGATTCCGATGCTTAACTTCTGGTTTACTGTATCCCTTGGACCTTCTAATTAACGATGAAACACAGAAATTCCATCCGAAATTAATACAAAAGACACAATGCCGACTTAAGTACAAGAGGACTGATACTCTAACTTTCTATGATTTGAACCCCTCCTGTGAGTCCAGTTTTAGTTTCCGATGCTTCACTTCAGGTTTACTGTATCCCTTGGACCTTCTTATTGACGATGAAACACAGAAATTGCATCCGAATTTAATAAAAAAGCACAGTGCGGACTTAAGTACAAGAGGACTGATACTCTAACTTTCTATGATTTGAACCCCTCCTGTGAGTCCAGTTTTAGATTCCGATGCTTAACCTCTGGTTTACTGTATCCCTTGGACCTTCTTATTGACGATGAAACACAGAAATTGCATCCGAATTTAATACAAAAGGCACAATGCCGACTTAAGTAAAAGAGGACTGATACTCTAACTTTCTATGATTTTAACATCTCCTGTGAGCCCAGTTTTAGATTCCGATGCTTCACTTCGGGTTTATTGTATCCCTTGGACCCTCTTATTGACGATGAAACACAGAAATTGCATCCGAATTTAATACAAAAGGCACGATGCCGACTTAAGTACATGAGGACTGAAACTCTAACTTTCCATGATTTGAACCTCTGCTGTGAGACCAGTTTTAGTTTCCGATGCTTCACTTCAGGTTTACTGTATCCCTTGGACCTTCTTATTGACGATGAAACACAGAATGTGCATCCGAATTTAATACAAAAGGCACAATGCCGACTTACGTACAAGAGGACTGAAACTCTAACTTTCTATGATTTGAACCTCTGCTGTGAGTCCAGTTTTAGTTTCCGATGCTTAACTTCAGGTTTACTGTATCCCTTGGACCTTCTTATAGACGATGACACACAGAAATTGCATCCGAATTTAATACAAAAGGCACAATGGCGACTTAAGTACCAGAGGACTGAAACTCTAACTTTCTATGTTTTGAACCTCTGCTGTGAGTCCAGTTTTAGTTTCCGATGCTTCACTTCAGGTTTACTGTATCCCTTGTACCTTCTTATTGACGATGAAACACAGAAATTGCATCCGAATTCAATACCAAAGGCACAATGCCGACTTAAGTACAAGAGGACTGAAATCTAACTTTCTATGATTTGACCCTCTGCTGTGAGTCCAGTTTTAGTTTCCGATGCTTCACTTCAGGTTTACTGTATCCCTTGGACCTTCTTATTGAAGATGAAACACAGAAATTGCATTCGAATTTAATACAAAAGGCACATTGCCGACTTACGTACAAGAGGACTGAAACTCTAACTTTCTATGATTTGAACCTCTGCTGTGAGTCCAGTTTTAGTTTCCGATGCTTAACTTCAGGTCTACTGAATCCCTTGGACCTTCTTATTGACGATGAAACACAGAATTTGCATGCGAATTTAATAGAAAAGGCACAATGCCGACTTAAGTACAAGAGGACTGATACTCTAACTTTCTATGATTTGAATCTCTCCTGTGAGTCCAGTTTTAGATTCCGATGCTTCACTTAGGGTTTACTGTATCCCTTGGACCCTCGTATTGACGATGAAACACAGAAATTGCATCCGAATTTAATACAAAAGGCACAATGCCAACTTACGTACAAGAGGACTGAAACTCTAACTTTCTATGATTAGAACCTCTGCTGTGAGTCCAGTTTTAATTTCCGATGCTTAACTTCAGGTTTACTGTATCCCTTGGACCTTCTTATTGACGATGAAACACAGAAATAGCATCCGAATTTAATACAAAAGGCACAATGCCGACTTAAGTACAAGAGGACTGAAACTCTAACTTTCTATGATTTGAACCCCTCCTGTGAGTCCAACTTTAGATTCCGATGCTTAACTTCTGGTTTACTGTATCCCTTGGACCTTCTTATTGACGATGAAACACAGAAATTGCATCCGAATTTAATACTAAAGGCACAATGCTGACTTAAGTACAAGAGGACTGAAACTCTAACTTTCTATGATTTTAACCTCTGCTGTGAGTCCAGTTTTAGTTTCCGATGCTTCACTTTAGGTTTACTGTATACCTTGGACCTTCTTATTGATGATGAAACACAGAAATTGCATCCGAATTAAATACAAAAGGCACAATGCCGACTTAAGTACAAGAGGACTGAAACTCTAACTTTATATGATTTGAACCCCTCCTGTGAGTCCAACTTTAGATTCCGATGCTTAACTTCTGGTTTACTGTATACCTTGGACCTTCTTATTGACGATGAAACACAGAAATTGCATCCGAGTTTAATACTAAAGGCACAATGCTGACTTAAGTACAAGAGGACTGAAACTCTAACTTTCTATGATTTGAACCTCTGCTGTGAGTCCAGTTTTAGTTTCCGATGCTTAACTTCAGGTCTACTGAATCCCTTGGACCTTCTTATTGACGATGAAACACAGAAATTGCATCCGAATTCAATACCAAAGGCACAATGTCGACTTAAGTACAAGAGGACTGAAACTCTAACTTTCTATGATTTGACCCTCTGCTGTGAGTCCAGTTTTAGTTTCCGATGCTTCACTTCAGGTTTACTGTATCCCTTGGACCTTCTTATTGAAGATGAAACACAGAAATTGCATTCGAATTTAATACAAAAGGCACATTGCCGACTTACGTACAAGAGGACTGAATCTCTAACTTTCTATGATTTGAACCTCTGCTGTGAGTCCAGTTTTAGTTTCCGATGCTTAACTTCAGGTCTACTGAATCCCTTGGACCTTCTTATTGACGATGAAACACAGAATTTGCATCCGAATTTAATAGAAAAGGCACAATGCCGACTTAAGTACAAGAGGACTGATACTCTAACTTTCTATGATTTGAATCTCTCCTGTGAGTCCAGTTTTAGATTCCGATGCTTCACTTAGGGTTTACTGTATCCCTTGGACCCTCGTATTGACGATGAAACACAGAAATTGCATCCGAATTTAATACAAAAGGCACAATGCCGACTTACGTACAAAAGGACTGAAACTCTAACTTTCTATGATTAGAACCTCTGCTGTGAGTCCAGTTTTAATTTCCGATGCTTAACTTCAGGTTTACTGTATCCCTTGGACCTTCTTATTGACGATGAAACACAGAAATAGCATCCGAATTTAATACAAAAGGCACAATGCCGACTTAAGTACAAGAGGACTGAAACTCTAACTTTCTATGATTTGAACCCCTCCTGTGAGTCCAACTTTAGATTCCGATGCTTAACTTCTGGTTTACTGTATCCCTTGGACCTTCTTATTGACGATGAAACACAGAAATTGCATCCGAATTTAATACTAAAGGCACAATGCTGACTTAAGTACAAGAGGACTGAAACTCTAACTTTCTATGATTTGAACCTCTGCTGTGAGTCCAGTTTTAGTTTCCGATGCTTCACTTTAGGTTTACTGTATACCTTGGACCTTCTTATTGATGACGAAACACAGAAATTGCATCCGAATTAAATACAAAAGGCACAATGCCGACTTAAGTACAAGAGGACTGAAACTCTAACTTTCTATGATTTGAACCTCTGCTGTCAGTCCAGTTTTAGATTCCGATGCTTCACTTCGGGTTTACTGTATCCCTTGGACCTTCTTATTGACGATGAAACACAGAATGTGCATCCGAATTTAATACAAAAGGCACAATGCCGACTTACGTACAAGAGGACTGAAACTCTAACTTTCTACGATTTGAACCTCTGCTGTGAGTCCAGTTTTAGTTTCCGATGCTTAACTTAAGGTATACTGTATCCCTTGGACCTTCTTATTGACGATGAAACACAGAAATTGCATCCGAATTTAATACAAAAGGCACAATGGCGGCTTAAGTACAAGAGGACTGAAACTCTAACTTTCTATGTTTTGAACCTCTGCTGTGAGTCCAGTTTTAGTTTCCGATGCTTCACTTCAGGTTTACTGTATCCCTTGTACCTTCTTATTGACGATGAAACACAGAAATTGCATCCGAATTCAATACAAAAGGCACAATGACGACTTACGTACAAGAGGACTGAAACTCTAACTTTCTATGATTTGAACCTCTGCTGTGAGTCCAGTTTTAGTTTCCGAAGCTTAACTTCAGGTTTACTGAATCCCTTGGACCTTCTTATTGACGATGAAACACAGAATTTGCATCCGAATTTAATAGAAAGGGCACAATGCCGACTTAAGTACAAGAGGACTGGTACTCTAACTTTCTATGATTTGAACCTCTCCTGTGAGTCCAGTTTTAGATTCCGATGCTTCACTTCGGGTTTACTGTATCCCTTGGACCCTCGTATTGGCGATGAAACACAGAAATTGCATCCGAATTTAATACAAAAGGCACAATGCCGACTTACGTACAAGAGGACTGAAACTCTAACTTTCTATGATTTGAACCTCTGCTGTGAGTCCAGTTTTAGTTTCCGATGCTTCACTTTAGGTTTACCGTATACCTTGGACCTTCTTATTGACGATGAAACACAGAAATTGCATCCGAATTTAATACAAAAGGCACAATGCCGACTTAAGTACAAGAGGACTGAAACTCTCACTTTCTATGATTTGAACCTCTGCTGTGAGTCCAGTTTTAGTTTCCGATGCTTCACTTCAGGTTTACTGTATCCCTTGGACCTTCTTATCGAAGATGAAACATAGAATTTGCATCCGAATTAAATACAAAAGGCACAATGCCGACTTAAGTACAAGAGGACAGAAACTCTAACTTTCTATGATTTGAACCTCTGCTGTGAGTCCAGTTTTAGTTTCCGATGCTTCACTTCAGGTTTAATGTATCCCTTGTACCTTCTTATTGACGATGAAACACAGAAATTGCATCTGAATTCAATACAAAAGGCACAATGCCGACTTAAGTACAAAAGGACTGAGACTCTAACTTTCTATGATTTGAACCTCTGCTGTGAGTCCAGTTTTAGTTTCCGATGCTTCACTTAATGTTTACTGTATCCCTTGGACCTTCTTATTGACGATGAAACACAGAAATTGCATTCGAATTTAATACAAAAGGCACAATGCCGACTTACGTACAAGAGGACTGAAACTCTAACTTTCTATGATTTGAACCTCTGCTGTGAGTCCAGTTTTAGTTTCCGATGCTTAATTTCAGGTTTACTGTATCCCTTGGACCTTCTTATTGACGATGAAACACAGAAATTGTATCCGAATTTAATACAAAAGGCACAATGCCGACTTAAGTACAAGAGGACTGTCACTCTAACTTTCTATGATTTGAACCTCTGCTGTGAGTCCAGTTTTAGTTTCCGATGCTTCACTTCAGGTTTACTGTGTCCCTTGGACCTTCTTATTGACGATGAAACACAGAAATTGCATCCGAATTTAATTAAAAAAGGCACAATGCCGACTTAAGTACAAGAGGACAGATACTCTAACTTTCTATGATTTGAACCCCTCCTGTGAGTCCAGTTTTAGATTCCGAAGCTTAACTTCAGGTTTACTGTATCCCTTGGACCTTCTTATTGACGATGAAACACAGAAATTGCATCCGGATTTAATAAAAAAGGCACAATGCCGACTTAAGTACAAGAGGACTGATACTCTAACTTTCTATGATTTGAACCCCTCCTGTGAGTCCAGTTTTAGATTCCGATGCTTAACTTCAGGTTTACTGTATCCCTTGGACTTTCTTATAGACGATGAAACACAGAAATTGCATCCGAATTTGATACAAAAGGCACAATGCCGACTTAAGTACAAGAGGACTGATACTCTAACTTTCTATGATTTGAACCCCTCCTGTGAGTCCAGTTTTAGATTCCGATGCTTAACTTCTGGTTTACTGTATCCCTTGGACCCTCGTATTGACGATGAAACACAGAAATTGCATCCGAATTTAATACAAAAGGCACAATGCCGACTTAAGTACAAGAGGACTGAAACTCTAACTTTCTATGATTTGAACCTCTGCTGTGAGTCCAGTTTTGGTTTCCGATGCTTCATTTCAGGTTTACTGTATACCTTGGACCTTCTTATTGACGATAAAACACAGAAATTGCAGCCGAATTTAATAAAAAAGGCACAATGACGACTTAAGTACAAGAGGACTGAAACTCTCACTTTCTATGATTTGAACCTCTGCTGTGAGTCCAGGTTTAGTTTCCGATGCTTCACTTCAGGTTTACTGTATCCCTTGGACCTTCTTATTAATGATGAAACATAGAAATTGCATCCGAATTTAATACAAAAGGCACAATGCAGACTTAAGTACAAGATGACTGAAACTCTAACTTTCTATGATTTGAACCTCTGCTGTGAGTCCAGTTTTTGTTTCCGATGCTTCACTTCAGGTTTACTGTATCCCTTGTACCTTCTTATTGACGATGAAACACAGAAATTGCATCCGAATTCAATACAAAAGGCACAATGCCGACTTAAGTACAAGAGGACTGAGACTCTAACTTTCTATGATTTGAACCTCTGCTGTGAGTCCAGTTTTAGATTCCGATGCTTCACTTCAGGTTTACTGTATCCCTTGGACCTTCTTATTGACGATGAAGCACAGAAATTGCATCCGAATTTAATACAAAAGGCACAATGCCGACATTAGTACAAGAGGACTGAAACTCTAACTATCTATGATTTGAACCTCTGCTGTGAGTCCAGTTTTAGTTTCCGATGCTTCACATCAGGTTTACTGTATCCCTTGTACCTTCTTATTGACGATGAAACACAGAAATTGCATCCGAATTCAATACAAAAGGCACAATGCCGACTTAAGTACATGAGGACTGAGACTCTAACTTTCTATGATTTGAACCTCTGCTGTGGGTCCAGTTTTAGTTTCCGATGCTTCACTTCAGGTTTACTGTATCCCTTGGACCTTCTTATTGACGATGAAACACAGAAATTGCCTCCGAATTTAATACAAAAGGCACAATGCCGACTTACGTACAAGAGGACTGAAACTCTAACTTTCTATGATTTGAACCTCTGCTGTGAGTCCAGTTTTAGTTTCCGATGCTTTACTTCAGGTTTACTGTGTCCCTTGGACCTACTTATTGACGATGAAACACAGTATTTGCATCCGAATTTAATAGAAAAGGCACAATGCCGACTTCAGTACAAGAGGACTGATACTCTAACTTTCTATGATTTGAACCTCTCCTGTGAGTCCAGTTTTAGATTCCGATGCTTCACTTCGGGTTCACTGTATCCCTTGGATCCTCGTATTGGCGATGAAACACAGAAATTGCATCCGAATTTAATACAAAAGGCACAATGATGACCTAAGTGCAAGAGGACTGAATCTCTAACTTTCTATGATTTGAACCTCTGCTGTGAGTCCAGTTTTAGTTTCCGATGCTTCACTTCATGTTTACTGTATCCCTTGTACCTTCTTATTGACGATGAAACACAGAAATTGCCTCCGAATTTAATACAAAAGGCACAATGCCGACTTAAGTACAAGATGACTGAAACTCTAACTTTCTATGATTTGAACCTCTGCTGTGAGTCCAGTTTTAGTTTCCGATGCTTTACTTCAGGTTTACTGTGTCCCTTGGACCTACTTATTGACGATGAAACACAGAAATTGCATCCGAATTTAATAAAAAAGGCACAATGCCGACTTAAGTACAAGAGGACTGAAACTCTAACTTTCTATGATTTGAACCTCTGCTGTGAGTCCAGTTTTAGTTTCCGATGCTTCACTTAAGGTTTACTGTATCCCTTGGACCCTCTTATTGACGATGAAACACAGAAATTGCTTTCGAACTTAATACAAAGGGCACAATGCCGACTTACGTACAAGAGGACTGAAACTCTAACAATCTATGATTTGAGCCTCTGCTGTGAGTCCAGTTTTAGTTTCCGATGCTTCACTTCAGGTTTACTGTGTTCCTTGGACATTCTTATTGACGATGAAACACAGAAATTGCATCCGAATTTAATACAAAAGGCACAATGCCGACTTAAGTACAAGAGGACTGAAACTCAAACTTTCTATGATTTGAACCTCTGCTGTGAGTCCAATTTCAATTTCCGATGCTTCACTTCAGGTTTACTGTATCCCTTGGACCTTCTTATTGACGATGAAACACAGAAATTGCATCCGAATTTAATACAAAAGGCACAATGCCGACTTAAGTACAAGAGGATTGGAACTCTAACTTTCTATGATTTGAACCTCTGCAGTGAGTCCAGTTTTAGGTTCCGATGCTTAACTTCAGGTTTACTGCATCCCTTGGACCTTCTTATTGACGATGAAACACAGAATTTGCATCCGAATTTAATAGAAAGGCACAATGACGACTTAAGTACAAGAAGACTGATACTCTAACTTTCTATGATTTGAACCTCTCCTGTGAGTCCAGTTTTTGATTCCGATGCTTCACTTCGGGTGTACTGTATCCCTCGGACCCTCGTATTGACGATGAAACACAGAAATTGCATCCGAATTTAATAAAAAAGGCACAATGCCGACTTAAGTACAAGAGGACTGATACTCTAACTTTCTATGATTTGAACCCCTCCTGTGAGTCCAGTTTTAGATTCCGATGCT
Source organism: Schistocerca americana (assembly GCF_021461395.2). Classification (NCBI taxonomy): domain Eukaryota; kingdom Metazoa; phylum Arthropoda; class Insecta; order Orthoptera; family Acrididae; genus Schistocerca; species Schistocerca americana. Next base: position 253,393 of record NW_025725101.1, on the reverse strand, counting down.
TAACTTCAGGTTTACTGTATACCTTGGACCTTCTTATTGACGATGAAACACAGAAATTGCATCCGAATTAAATACAAAAGGCACAATGCCGACTTAAGTACAAGTGGACTGAAACTCTAACTTTCTATGATTTGAACCTCTGCTGTGAGTCCAGTTTTAGTTTCCGATGCTTCACATCAGGTTTACTGTATCCCTTGTACCTTCTTATTGACGATGAAACACAGAAATTGCATCCGAATTCAATACAAATGGCACAATGCCGACTTAAGTACAAGAGGACTGAGACTCTAACTTTCTATGATTTTAACCTCTCCTGTGAGCCCAGTTTTAGATTCCGATGCTTCACTTCGGGTTTACTGTATCCCTTGGACCCTCTTATTGACGATGAAACACAGAAATTGCATCCGAATTTAATACAAAAGGCACAATGCCGACTTAAGTACATGAGGACTGAAACTCTAACTTTCCATGATTTGAACCTTTGCTGTGAGACCAATTTTAGTTTCCGATGCTTCACTTCAGGGTTACTGTATCCCTTGGACCTTCTTATTGACGATGAAACACAGAAATCGCATCCGAATTTAATACAAAAGGCACAATGCCGACTTAAGTACATGAGGACTGAAACTCTAACTTTCCATGATTTGAACCTCTGCTGTGAGACCAGTTTTAGTTTCCGATGCTTCACTTCAGGTTTACTGTATCCCTTGGACCTTCTTATTGACGATGAAACACAGAATGTGCATCCGAATGTAATACAAAAGGCACAATGCCGACTTACGTACAAGAATACTGAAACTCTAACTTTCTACGATATGAACCTCTGCTGTGAGTCCAGTTTTAGTTTCCGATGCTTAACTTCAGGTTTACTGTATCCCTTGGACCTTCTTATTGACGATGAAACACAGAAATTGCATCCGAATTTAATACAAAAGGCACAATGGTGGCTTAAGTACCAGAGGACTGAAACTCTAACTTTCTATGATTTGAACCTCTAATGTGAGTCCAGTTTTAGATTCCGATGCTTCACTTCGGGTTTACTGTATCCCTTGGACCCTCGTATTAGCGATGAAACACAGAAATTGCATCCGAATTTAATACAAAAGGCACAATGCCGACTTACGTACAAGAGGACTGAAACTCTAACTTTCTATGATTTGAACCCCTCCTGTGAGTCCAACTTTAAATTCCGATGCTTAAATTCTAGTTTACTGTATCCCTTGGACCTTCTTATTGACGATGAAACACAGAAATTGCATCCGAATTTAATACAAAAGGCACAATGCCGACTTAAGTCAAGAGGACTGAAACTCTAACTTTCTATGATTTGAACCTCTGCTGTGAGTCCAGTTTTAGTTTCCGATGCTTCACTTTAGGTTTACTGTATACCTTGGACCTTCTTATTGACGATGAAACACAGAAATTGCATCCGAATTTAATACAAAAGGCACAATGCCGACTTAAGTACAAGAGGACTGAAACTCTCACTTTCTATGATTTGAACCTCTGCTGTGAGTCCAGTTTTAGTTTCCGATGCTTCACTTCAGGTTTACTGTATCCCTTGGACCTTCTTATTGAAGATGAAACATAGAATTTGCATCCGAATTAAATACAAAAGGCACAATGCCGACTTAAGTACAAGAGGACAGAAACTCTAACTTTCTATGATTTGAACCTCTGCTGTGAGTCCAGTTTTAGTTTCCGATGCTTCACTTCAGGTTTAATGTATCCCTCGGACCTTCTTATTGACGATGAAACACAGAAATTGCATTCGAATTTAATACAAAAGGCACAATGCCGACTTACGTACAAGAGGACTGAAACTCTAACTTTCTATGATTTGAACCTCTGCTGTGAGTCCAGTTTTAGTTTCCGATGCTTAATTTCAGGTTTAATGTATCCCTTGGACCTTCTTATTGACGATGAAACACAGAAATTGCATCCGAATTTAATACAAAAGGCACAATGCCGACTTAAGTACAAGAGGACTGTCACTCTAACTTTCTATGATTTGAACCTCTGCTGTGAGTCCAGTTTTAGTTTCCGATGCTTCACTTCAGGTTTACTGTGTCCCTTGGACCTTCTTATTGACGATGAAACACAGAAATTGCATCCGAATTTAATAAAAAAGGCACAATGCCGACTTAAGTACAAGAGGACAGATACTCTAACTTTCTATGATTTGAACCCCTCCTGTGAGTCCAGTTTTAGATTCCGATGCTTAACTTCAGGTTTACTGTATCCCTTGGACCTTCTTATTGACGATGAAACACAGAAATTGCATCCGGATTTAATAAAAAAGGCACAATGCCGACTTAAGTACAAGAGGACTGATACTCTAACTTTCTATGATTTGAACCCCTCCTGTGAGTCCAGTTTTAGATTCCGATGCTTCACTTCAGGTTTACTGTATCCCTTGGACCTTCTTATTGAAGATGAAACATAGAAATTGCATCCGAATTTAATACAAAAGGCACAATGCCGACTTAAGTACAAGTGGACTGAAACTCTAACTTTCTATGATTTGAACCTCTGCTGTGAGTCCAGTTTTAGTTTCCGATGCTTCACTTCAGGTTTACTGTATCCCTTGTACCTTCTTATTGACGATGAAACACAGAAATTGCATCCGAATTCAATACAAAAGGCAAAATGCCGACTCAAGTACAAGAGGACTGAGACTCTAACTTTCTATGATTTGAACCTCTGCTGTGAGTCCAGTTTTAGTTTCCGATGCTTCACTTCAGGTTTACTGTATCCCTTGGACCTTCTTATTGACGATGAAACACAGAAATTGCATCCGAATTTAATACAAAAGGCACAATGCCGACATTAGTACAAGAGGACTGAAACTCTAACTATCTATGATTTGAACCTCTGCTGTGAGTCCAGTTTTAGTTTCCGATGCTTCACTTCAGGTTTACTGTATCCCTTGGACCTTCTTATAGAAGATGAAACATAGAAATTGCATCCGAATTTAATACAAAAGGCACAATGCTGACTTAAGTAAAAGAGGACTGAAACTCTAAATTTCTATGATTTGAACCTCTGCTGTGAGTCCAGTTTTAGTTTCCGATGCTTCACTTCAGGTTTACTGTATCCCTTGTACCTTCTTATTGACGATGAAACACAGAAATTGCATCCGAATTCAATACAAAAGGCACAATGCCGACTTAAGTACAAGAGGACTGAGACTCTAACTTTCTATGATTTGAACCTCTGCTGTGAGTCCAGTTTTAGTTTCCGATGCTTCACTTCAGGTTTACTGTATCCCTTGGACCTTCTTATTGACGATGAAACACAGAAATTGCATTTGAATTTAATACAAAAGGCACATTGCCGACTCATGTACAAGAGGACTGAAACTCTAACTTTCTATGATTTGAACGTCTGCTGTGAGTCCAGTTGTAGTTTCCGATGCTTAACTTCAGGTTTACTCTATCCCTTGGACCTTCTTATTGGCGATGAAACACAGAATTTGCATCCGAATTTAATAGAAAAGGCACAATGCCGACTTAAGTACAAGAGGACTGATACTCTAACTTTCTATGATTTGAACCTCTCCTGTGAGTCCAGTTTTAGATTCCGATGCTTCACTTCGGGTTTACTGTATCCCTTGGACCCTCGTATTTACGATGAAACACAGAAATTGCATCCGAATTTAATACAAAAGGCACAATGCCGACTTAAGTGCAAGAGGACTGAATCACTAACTTTCTATGATTTGAACCTCTGCTGTGAGTTAAGTTTTAGTTTCCGATGCTTCACTTCAGGTTTACTGTATCCCTTGGACCTTCTTATTGACGATGAAACACAGAAATTGCCTCCGAATTTAATACAAAAGGCACAATGCCGAATTAAGTACAAGAGGACTGAAACTCTAACTTTCTATGATTTGAACCTCTGCTGTGAGTCCAGTTTTAGTTTCCGATGTTTTACTTCAGGTTTACTGTGTCCCTTGGACCTACTTATTGACGATGAAACACAGAAATTGCATCCGAATTTAATAAAAAAGGCACAATGCCGACTTAAGTACAAGAGGACTGAAACTCTAACTTTCTATGATTTGGAACTCTGCTGTGAGTCCAGTTTTAGTTTCCGATGCTTCACTTAAGGTTTACTGTATCCCTTGGACCTTCTTATTGACGATGAAACACAGAAATTGCATCCGAATTTAATACAAAAGGCACAATGCCGACTTAAGTACAAGAGGACTGAAACTCTAACTTTCTATGATTTGAACCTCTGCTGTGAGTCCAGTTTTAGTTTCCGATGCTTCACTTCAGGTTTACTGTATCCCTTGTACCTTCTTATTGACGATGAAACACAGAAATTGCATCCGAATTCAATACAAAAGGCACAATGCCGACTTAAGTACAAGAGGACTGAGACTCTAACTTTCTATGATTTGAACCTCTGCTGTGAGTCCAGTTTTTGTTTCCGATGCTTTACTTCAGGTTTACTGTGTCCCTTGGAACTTCTTATTGACGATGAAACACAGAAATTGCATTTGAATTTAATACAAAAGGCACAATGCCGACTTATGTACAAGAGGACTGAAACTCTAACTTTCTATGATTTGAACGTCTGCTGTGAGTCCAGTTTTAGTTTCCGATGCTTAACTTAAGGGTTTACTCTATTCCTTGGACCTTCTTATTGGCGATGAAACACAGAATTTGCATCCGAATTTAATAGAAAAGGCACAATGCCGACTTAAGTACAAGAGGACTGATACTCTAACTTTCTATGATTTGAACCTCTCCTGTGAGTCCAGTTTTAGATTCCGATGCTTCACTTCGGGTTTACTGTATCCCTTGGTCCCTCGTATTGACGATGAAACACAGAAATGGCATCCGAATTTAATACAAAAGGCACAATGCCGACTTAAGTGCAAGAGGACTGAATCTCTAACTTTCTATGATTTGAACCTCTGCTGTGAGTTAAGTTTTAGTTTCCGATGCTTCACTTCAGGTTTACTGTATCCCTTGGACCTTCTTATTGACGATGAAACACAGAAATTGCCTCCGAATTTAATACAGAAGGCACAATGCCGAATTAAGTACAAGAGGACTGAAACTCTAACTTTCTATGATTTGAACCTCTGCTGTGAGTCCAGTTTTAGTTTCCGATGCTTTACTTCAGGTTTACTGTGTCCCTTGGACCTACTTATTGACGATGAAACACAGAAATTGCATCCGAATTTAATAAAAAGGCACAATGCCGACTTAAGTACAAGAGGACTGAAACTCTAACTTTCTATGATTTGGAACTCTGCTGTGAGTCCAGTTTTAGTTTCCGATGCTTCACTTAAGGTTTACTGTATCCCTTGGACCTTCTTATTGACGATGAAACACAGAAACTGCATCCGAATTTAATACAAAAGGCACAATGCCGACTTAAGTACAAGAGGACTGAAACTCTAACTTTCTATGATTTGAACCTCTGCTGTGAGTCCAGTTTTAGTTTCCGATGCTTCACTTCAGGTTTACTGTATCCCTTGTACCTTCTTATTGACGATGAAACACAGAAATTGCATTTGAATTTAATACAAAAGGCACAATGCCGACTTATGTACAAGAGGACTGAAACTCTAACTTTCTATGATTTGAACGTCTGCTGTGAGTCCAGTTTTAGTTTCCGATGCTTAACTTCAGGTTTACTGTATCCCTTGGACCTTCTTATTGGCGATGAAACACAGAATTTGCATCCGAATTTAATAGAAAAGGCACAATGCCGACTTAAGTACAAGAGGACTGATACTCTAACTTTCTATGATTTGAACCTCTCCTGTGAGTAGAGTTTTAGATTCCGATGCTTCACTTCGGGTTTACTGTATCCCTTGGACCCTCGTATTGACGATGAAACACAGAAATTGCATCCGAATTTAATACAAAAGGCACAATGCCGACTTAAGTGCAAGAGGACTGAATCTCTAACTTTCTATGATTTGAACCTCTGCTGTGAGTTAAGTTTTAGTTTCCGATGCTTCACTTCAGGTTTACTGTATCCCTTGGACCTTCTTATTGACGATGAAACACAGAAATTGCCTCCGAATTTAATACAAAAGGCACAATGCCGAATTAAGTACAAGAGGACTGAAACTCTAACTTTCTATGATTTGAACCTCTGCTGTGAGTCCAGTTTTAGTTTCCGATGCTTTACTTCAGGTTTACTGTGTCCCTTGGACCTACTTATTGACGATGAAACACAGAAATTGCATCCGAATTTAATAAAAAAGGCACAATGCCGACTTAAGTACAAGAGGACTGAAACTCTAACTTTCTATGATTTGGAACTCTGCTGTGAGTCCAGTTTTAGTTTCCGATGCTTCACTTAAGGTTTACTGTATCCCTTGGACCTTCTTATTCACGATGAAACACAGAAATTGCATCCGAATTTAATACAAAAGGCACAATGCCGACTTAAGTACAAGAGGACTGAAACTCTAACTTTCTATGATTTGAACCTCTGCTGTGAGTCCAGTTTTAGTTTCCGATGCTTCACTTCAGGTTTACTGTATCCCTTGTACCTTCTTATTGACGATGAAACACAGAAATTGCATCCGAATTCAATACAAAAGGCACAATGCCGACTTAAGTACAAGAGGACTGAGACTCTAACTTTCTATGATTTGAACCTCTGCTGTGAGTCCAGTTTTAGTTTCCGATGCTTCACTTCAGGTTTACTGTATCCCTTGGACCTTCTTATTGACGATGAAACACAGAAATTCCATTTGAATTTAATACAAAAGGCACAATGCCGACTTATGTACAAGAGGACTGAAACTCTAACTTTCTATGATTTGAACGTCTGCTGTGAGTCCAGTTTTAGTTTCCGATGCTTAACTTCAGGTTTACTGTATCCCTTGGACCTTCTTATTGGCGATGAAACACAGAATTTGCATCCGAATTTAATAGAAAAGGCACAATGCCGACTTAAGTACAAGAGGACTGATACTCTAACTTTCAATGATTTGAACCTCTCCTGTGAGTCCAGTTTTAGATTCCGATGCTTCACTTCGGGTTTACTGTATCCCTTGGACCCTCGTATTGACGATGAAACACAGAAATTGCATCCGAATTTAATACAAAAGGCACAATGCCGACTTAAGTGCAAGAGGACTGAATCTCTAACTTTCTATGATTTGAACCTCTGCTGTGAGTTAAGTTTTAGTTTCCGATGCTTCACTTCAGGTTTACTGTATCCCTTGGACCTTCTTATTGACGATGAAACACAGAAATTGCCTCCGAATTTAATACAAAAGGCACAATGCCGAATTAAGTACAAGAGGACTGAAACTTTAACTTTCTATGATTTGAACCTCTGCTGTGAGTCCAGTTTTAGTTTCCGATGCTTCACTTCAGGTTTACTGTATCCCTTGTACCTTCTTATTGACGATGAAACACAGAAATTGCATCCGAATTCAATACAAAAGGCACAATGCCGACTTAAGTACAAGAGGACTGAGACTCTAACTTTCTATGATTTGAACCTCTGCTGTGAGTCCAGTTTTAGTTTCCGATGCTTCACTTCAGGTTTACTGTATCCCTTGGACCTTCTTATTGTCGATGAAACACAGAAATTGCATCAGAATTTAATACAAAAGGCACAATGCCGACTTAAGTACAAGAGGACTGAAACTCTAACTTTCTATGATTTGAACCTCTGCTGTGAGTCCAGTTTTAGTTTCCGATGCTTCACTTCAGGTTTACTGTATCCCTTGTACCTTCTTATTGACAATGAAACACAGAAATTGCATCCGAATTCAATACAAAAGGCACAATGCCGACTTAAGTACAAGAGGACTGAGACTCTAACTTTCTATGATTTGAACCTCTGCTGTGAGTCCAGTTTTAGTTTCCGATGCTTCACTTCAGGTTTACTGTATCCCTTGGACCTTCTTATTGTCGATGAAACACAGAAATTGCATTCGAATTTAATACAAAAGGCACAATGCCGACTTATGTACAAGAGGACTGAAACTCTAACTTTCTATGATTTGAACGTCTGCTGTGAGTCCAGTTTTAGTTTCCGATGCTTCACTTCAGGTTTACTGTATCCCTTGGACCTTCTTATTGACGATGAAACACAGAAATTGCCTCCGAATTTAATACAAAAGGCACAATGCCGACTTAAGTACAAGAGGACTGATACTCTAACTTTCTATGATTTGAACCTCTCCTGAGAGTCCAGTTTTAGATTCCGATGCTTCACTTCGGGTTTACTGTATCCCTTGGACCCTCGTATTGACGATGAAACACAGAAATTGCATCCGAATTTAATACAAAAGGCACAATGCCGACTTAAGTGCAAGAGGACTGAATCTCTAACTATCTATGATTTGAACCTCTGCTGTGAGTCCAGTTTTAGTTTCCGATGCTTCACTTCAGGTTTACTGTATCCCTTGGACCTTCTTATTGACGATGAAACACAGAAATTGCCTCCGAATTTAATACAAAAGGCACAATGCCGACTTACGTACAAGAGGACTGAAACTCTAACAATCTATGATTTGAACCTCTGCTGTGAGTCCAGTTTTAGTTTCCGATGCTTTACTTCAGGTTTACTGTGTCCCTTGAACCTATTTATTGACGATGAAACACAGAAGTTGCATCCGAATTTAATAAAAAAGGCACAATGCCGACTTAAGTACAAGAGGACTGAATCTCTAACTTTCTATGATTTGAACCTCTGCTGTGAGTCCAGTTTTAGTTTCCGATGCTTCACTTAAGGTTTACTGTATCCCTTGGACCGTCTTATTGGCGATGAAACACAGAAATTGCATTCGAATTTAATACAAAGGGCACAATGCCGACTTACGTACAAGAGGACTGAAACTCTAACAATCTATGATTTGAACCTCTGCTGTGAGTCCAATTTTAGTTTCCGATGCTTAACTTCAGGTTTACTGTATCCCTTGGATCTTCTTATTGACGATGAAACACAGAAATTGCATCCGAATTTAATACAAAAGGCACAATGCCGACTTAAGTACAAGAGGACTGAAACTGTAACTTTCTATGATTTGAACCTCTGCTGTGAGTACAGTTTTAGTTTCCGATGCTTCACTTCAGGTTTACTGTGTCCCTTGGACCATCTTATTGACGATGAAACACAGAAATTGCATCCGAATTTAATAAAAAAGGCACAATGCCGACTTAAGTACAAGAGGACTGATACTCTAACTTTCTATGATTTGAACCCCTCCTGTGAGTCCAGTTTTAGATTCCGATGCTTAACTTCAAGTTTATGGTATCCCTTGGTCTTTCTTATAGACGATGAAACACAGAAATTGCATCCGAATTTAATACAAAAGGCACAATGCCGACTTAAGTACAAGAGGACTGAAACTCTAACTTTCTATGATTTGAACCTCTGCTGTGGGTCCAGTTTTAGTTTCCGATGCTTCAATTCATGTTTACTGTATCCCTTGGACTTTCCTATTGACGATGGAACACAGATATTGCATCCGAATTTAATAAAAAAGGCACAATGCCGACTTAAGTACAAGATGACTGATACTCTAACTCTCTATGATTTGAACCCCTCCTGTGAGTCCTGTTTCAGATTCCGATGCTTAACTTCTGGTTTACTGTATCCCTTGGACCCTCGTATTGACGATGAAACACAGAAATTGCATCCGAATTTAATACAAAAGGCACAATGCCGACCTAAGTACAAGAGTACTGAAACTCTAACTTTCTATGATTTGAACCTCTGCTGTGAGTCCAGTTTTAGTTTCCGATGCTTCACTTCAGGTTTACTGTGTTCCTTGGACCTTCTTATTGACGATGAAACACAGAAATTGCATCCGAATTTAATACAAAAGGCACAATGCCGACTTAAGTACAAGAGGACTGAAACTCTAACTTTCTATGATTTGAACCTCTGCTGTGAGTCCAATTTTAGTTTCCGATGCTTCACTTCAGGTTTACTGTATCCCTTGGACCTTCTTATTGACGATGAAACACAGAAATTGCATCCGAATTTAATAAAAAAGGCACAATGCCGACTTAAGTACAAGAGGACTGAAACTCTAACTTTCTATGATTTGAACCTCTGCTGTGGGTCCAGTTTTAGTTTCCGAAGCTTCAATTCATGTTTACTGTATCCCTTGGACTTTCCTATTGACGATGGAACACAGATATTGCATCCGAATTTAATAAAAAAGGCACAATGCCAACTTAAGTACAAGAGGGCTGATACTCTAACTTTCTATGATTTGAACCCCTCCTGTGAGTCCAGTTTTAGTTTCCGATGCTTCACTTCAGGTCTACTGTATCCTTTGGACCTTCTTATTGACGATGAAACACAGATATTGCATCCGAATTTAATAAAAAAGGCACAATGCCGACATAAGTCAAGAGGACTGAAACTCTAACTTTCTATGATTTGAACCTCTGCAGTGAGTCCAGTTTTAGTTTCCGATGCTTAACTTCAGGTTTACAGCATTGCTTGGACCTTCTTATTGACGATGAAACACAGAATTTGCATCCGAATTTAATAGAAAAGGCACAATGCCGACTTCAGTACAAGAGGACTGATACTCTAACTTTCTATGATTTGAACCTCTCCTGTGAGTCCAGTTTTAGATTCCGATGCTTCACTTCAGGTTTACTGTATCCCTTGGAAACTCGTATTGACGATGAAACACAGAAATTGCATCCGAATTTAATACAAAAGGCACAATGCCGACTTAAGTGCAAGAGGACTGAATCTCTAACTTTCTATGATTTGAACCTCTGCTGTGAGTTAAGTTTTAGTTTCCGATGCTTCACTTCAGGTTTACTGTATCCCTTGGACCTTCTTATTGACGATGAAACACAGAAATTGCCTCCGAATTTAATACAAAAGGCACAATGCCGAATTAAGTACAAGAGGACTGAAACTCTAACTTTCTATTATTTGAACCTCTGCTGTGAGTCCAGTTTTAGTTTCCGATGTTTTACTTCAGGTTTACTGTGTCCCTTGGACCTACTTATTGACGATGAAACACAGAAATTGCATCCGAATTTAATAAAAAAGGCACAATGCCGACTTAAGTACAAGAGGACTGAAACTCTAACTTTCTATGATTTGAACCTCTGCTGTGAGTCCAGTTTTAGTTTCCGATGCTTCACTTAAGGTTTACTGTATCCCTTGGACCTTCTTATTGACGATGAAACACAGAAATTGCATCCGAATTTAATACAAAAGGCACAATGCCGACTTAAGTACAAGAGGACTGAAACTCTAACTTTCTATGATTTGAACCTCTGCTGTGAGTCCAGTTTTAGTTTCCGATGCTTCACTTCAGGTTTACTGTATCTTTTGTACCTTCTTATTGACGATGAAACACAGAAATTGCATCCGAATTCAATACAAAAGGCACAATGCCGACTTAAGTACAAGAGGACTGAGACTCTAACTTTCTATGATTTGAACCTCTGCTGTGAGTCCAGTTTTAGCTTCCGATGCTTCACTTCAGGTTTACTGTATCCCTTGGACCTTCTTATTGACGATAAAACACAGAAATTGAATTCGAATTTAATACAAAAGGCACAATGCCGACTTATGTACAAGAGGACTGAAACTCTAACTTTCTATGATTTGAACGTCTGCTGTGAGTAAAGTTTTAGTTTCCGATGCTTAACTTCAGGTTTACTGTATCCCTTGGACCTTCTTATTGGCGATGAAACACAGAATTTGCATCCGAATTTAATACAAAAGGCACAATGCCGACTTAAGTACAAGAGGACTGATACTCTAACTTTCTATGATTTGAACCTCTCCTGTGAATCCAGTTTTAGATTCCGATGCTTCACTTCGGGTTTACTGTATCTCTTGGACCCTCGTATTGACGATGAAACACAGAAATTGCATCCGAATTTAATACAAAAGGCACAATGCCGACTTAAGTGCAAGAGGACTGAATCTCTAACTTTCTATGATTTGAACCTCTGCTGTGAGCCCAGTTTTAGTTACCCATGCTTCACTTCAGGTTTACTGTATCCCTTGGACCATCGTATTGACGATGAAACACAGAAATTGCATCCGAATTTAATACAAAAGGCACAATGCCGACTTAAGTGCAAGAGGACTGAATCTCTAACTTTCTATGATTTGAACCTCTGCTGTGAGCCCAGTTTTAGTTTCCGATGCTTCACTTCAGGTTTACTGTATCCCTTGGACCTTCTTATTGACGATGAAACACAGAAATTGCCTCCGAATTTAATACAAAAGGCACAATGCCGACTTCAGTACAAGATGACTGAAACTCTAACTTTCTATGATTTGAACCTCTGCTGTGAGTCCAGTTTTAGTTTCCGATGCTTTACTTCAGGTTTACTGTGTCCCTTGGACCTACTTATTGACGATGAAACACAGAAATTGCATCCGAATTTAATAAAAAAGGCACAATGCCGACTTAAGTACAAGAGGACTGAAACTCTAACTTTCTATGATTTGAACCTCTGCTGTGAGTCCAGTTTTTGTTTCCGATGCTTTACTTCAGGTTTACTGTGTCCCTTGGACCTACTTATTGACGATGAAACACAGAAATTGCATCCGAATTTAATAAAAAAGGCACAATGCCGACTTAAGTACAAGAGGACTGATACTCTAACTATCTATGATTTGAACCCCTCCTGTGAGTCCAGTTTTAGATTCCGATGCTTAACTTCAAGTTTATTGTATCCCTTGGTCTTTCTTATAGACGATGAAACACAGAAATTGCATCCGAATTTAATACAAAAGGCACAATGCCGACTTAAGTACAAGAGGACTGATACTCTAACTTTCTATGATTTGAACCCCTCCTGTGAGACCTGTTTCAGATTCCGATGCTTAACTTCTGGTTCACTGTATCCCTTGGACCCTCGTATTGACGATGAAACACAGAAATTGCATCCGAATTTAATACAAAAGGCACAATGCCGACCTAAGTACAAGAGTACTGAAACTCTAACTTTCTATGATTTGAACCTCTGCTGTGAGTCCAGTTTTAGTTTCCGATGCTTCACATCAGGTTTACTGTGTTCCTTGGACCTTCTTATTGACGATGAAACACAGAAATTGCATCCGAATTTAATACAAAAGGCACAATGCCGACTTAAGTACGAGAGGACTGAAACTCTAACTTTCTATGATTTGAACCTCTGCTGTGAGTCCAATTTTAGTTTCCGATGCTTCACTTCAGGTTTACTGTATCTCTTTGACCTTCTTATTGACGATGAAACACAGAAATTGCATCCGAATTTAATAAAAAAGGCACAATGCCGACTTAAGTACAAGAGGACTGAAACTCTAACTTTCTATGATTTGAACCCCTCCTGTGAGTCCAGTTTTAGATTCCGATGCTTCACTTCAGGTCTACTGTATCCTTTGGACCTTCTTCTTGACGATGAAACACAGATATTGCATCCGAATTTAATAAAAAAGGCACAATGCCGACATAAGTCAAGAGGACTGAAACTCTAACTTTCTATGATTTGAACCTCTGCAGTGAGTCCAGTTTTAGTTTCCGATGCTTCACTTCAGGTTTACTGTATCCCTTGTACCTTCTTATTGACTATGAAACACAGAATTTGCATCCGAATTTAATAGAAAAGGCACAATGACGACTTAAGTACAAGAAGACAGATACTCTAACTTTCTATGATTTGAACCTCTCCTGTGAGTCCAGTTTTTGATTCCGATGCTTCACTTCGGGTGTACTGTATCCCTTGGACCCTCGTATTGACGATGAAACACAGAAATTGCATCCGAATTTAATACAAAAGGCACAATGAGGACTTAAGTGCAAGAGGACTGAATCTCTAACTTTCTATGATTTTAACCTCTGCTGTGAGTCCAGTTTTAGTTTCCGATGCCTCAATTAAGGTTTACTGTATCCCTTGGACCTTCTTATTGACGATGAAACACAGAAACTGCATTCGAATTTAATACAAAAGGCACAATGCCGACTTACGTACAAGAGGACTGAAACTCTAACTTTCTATGATTTGAACCTCTGCTGTGAGTCCAGTTTTAGTTTCCGATGTTTTACTTCAGGTTTACTGTGTCCCTTGGACCTACTTATTGACGATGAAACACAGAAATTGCATCCGAATTTAATAAAAAAGGCACAATGCCGACTTAAGTACAAGAGGACTGAAACTCTAACTTTCTATGATTTGAACCTCTGCTGTGAGTCCAGTTTTAGTTTCCGATGCTTCACTTAAGGTTTACTGTATCCCTTGGACCTTCTTATTGACGATGAAACACAGAAATTGCATCCGAATTTAATACAAAAGGCACAATGCCGACTTAAGTACAAGAGGACTGAAACTCTAACTTTCTATGATTTGAACCTCTGCTGTGAGTCCAGTTTTAGTTTCCGATGCTTCACTTCAGGTTTACTGTATCTTTTGTACCTTCTTATTGACGATGAAACACAGAAATTGCATCCGAATTCAATACAAAAGGCACAATGCCGACTTAAGTACAAGAGGACTGAGACTCTAACTTTCTATGATTTGAACCTCTGCTGTGAGTCCAGTTTCAGCTTCCGATGCTTCACTTCAGGTTTACTGTATCCCTTGGACCTTCTTATTGACGATAAAACACAGAAATTGAATTCGAATTTAATACAAAAGGCACAATGCCGACTTATGTACAAGAGGACTGAAACTCTAACTTTCTATGATTTGAACGTCTGCTGTGAGTAAAGTTTTAGTTTCCGATGCTTAACTTCAGGTTTACTGTATCCCTTGGACCTTCTTATTGGCGATGAAACACAGAATTTGCATCCGAATTTAATACAAAAGGCACAATGCCGACTTAAGTACAAGAGGACTGATACTCTAACTTTCTATGATTTGAACCTCTCCTGTGAATCCAGTTTTAGATTCCGATGCTTCACTTCGGGTTTACTGTATCCCTTGGACCCTCGTATTGACGATGAAACACAGAAATTGCATCCGAATTTAATACAAAAGGCACAATGCCGACTTAAGTGCAAGAGGACTGAATCTCTAACTTTCTATGATTTGAACCTCTGCTGTGAGCCCAGTTTTAGTTTCCGATGCTTCACTTCAGGTTTACTGTATCCCTTGGACCATCGTATTGACGATGAAACACAGAAATTGCATCCGAATTTAATACAAAAGGCACAATGCCGACTTAAGTGCAAGAGGACTGAATCTCTAACTTTCTATGATTTGAACCTCTGCTGTGAGCCCAGTTTTAGTTTCCGATGCTTCACTTCAGGTTTACTGTATCCCTTGGACCTTCTTATTGACGATGAAACACAGAAATTGCCTCCGAATTTAATACAAAAGGCACAATGCCGACTTCAGTACAAGATGACTGAAACTCTAACTTTCTATGATTTGAACCTCTGCTGTGAGTCCAGTTTTAGTTTCCGATGCTTTGCTTCAGGTTTACTGTGTCCCTTGGACCTACTTATTGACGATGAAACACAGAAATTGCATCCGAATTTAATAAAAAAGGCACAATGCCGACTTAAGTACAAGAGGACTGAAACTCTAACTTTCTATGATTTGAACCGCTGCTGTGAGTCCAGTTTTTGTTTCCGATGCTTTACTTCAGGTTTACTGTGTCCCTTGGACCTACTTATTGACGATGAAACACAGAAATTGCATCCGAATTTAATAAAAAAGGCACAATGCCGACTTAAGTACAAGAGGACTGATACTCTAACTTTCTATGATTTGAACCCCTCCTGTGAGTCCAGTTTTAGATTCCGATGCTTAACTTCAAGTTTATTGTATCCCTTGGTCTTTCTTATAGACGATGAAACACAGAAATTGCATCCGAATTTAATACAAAAGGCACAATGCTGACTTAAGTACAAGAGGACTGATACTCTAACTTTCTATGATTTGAACCCCTCCTGTGAGTCCTGTTTCAGATTCCGATGCTTAACTTCTGGTTCACTGTATCCCTTGGACCCTCGTATTGACGATGAAACACAGAAATTGCATCCGAATTTAATACAAAAGGCACAATGCCGACCTAAGTACAAGAGTACTGAAACTCTAACTTTCTATGATTTGAACCTCTGCTGTGAGTCCAGTTTTAGTTTCCGATGCTTCACTTCAGGTTTACTGTGTTCCTTGGACCTTCTTATTGACGATGAAACACAGAAATTGCATCCGAATTTAATACAAAAGGCACAATGCCGACTTAAGTACAAGAGGACTGAAACTCTAACTTTCTATGATTTGAACCTCTGCTGTGAGTCCAATTTTAGTTTCCGATGCTTCACTTCAGGTTTACTGTATCCCTTGGACCTTCTTATTGACGATGAAACACAGAAATTGCATCCGAATTTAATAAAAAAGGCACAATGCCGACTTAAGTACAAGAGGACTGAAACTCTAACTTTCTATGATTTGAACCCCTCCTGTGAGTCCAGTTTTAGTTTCCGATGCTTCACTTCAGGTCTACTGTATCCTTTGGACCTTCTTATTGACGATGAAACACAGATATTGCATCCGAATTTAATAAAAAAGGCACAATGCCGACATAAGTCAAGAGGACTGAAACTCTAACTTTCTATGATTTGAACCTCTGCAGTGAGTCCAGTTTTAGTTTCCGATGCTTCACTTCAGGTTTACTGTATCCCTTGTACCTTCTTATTGACGATGAAACACAGAAATTGCATCCGAATTTAATACAAAAGGCACAATGCCGACTTAAGTACAAGAGGACTGAAACTCTAACTTTCTATGATTTGAACCTCTGCTGTGAGTCCAATTTTAGTTTCCGATGCTTCACTTCAGGTTTACTGTATCCCTTGGACCTTCTTATTGACGATGAAACACAGAAATTGCATCCGAATTTAATACAAAAGGCACAATGCCGACTTACGTACAAGAGGACTGAAACTCTAACTTTCTATGATTTGAACCTCTACTGTGTGTCCAGTTTTGGTTTCCGATGCTTAACTTCCAGTATACTGTATCCCTTGGACCTTCTTATTGACGATGAAACACAGAAATTGCATCCGAATTTAATACAAAAGGCACAATGCCAACTTAAGTACAACAGGACTGAAACTCTAACTTTATATGATTTGAACCTCTGCTGTGAGTCCAGTTTTAGTTTCCGATGCTTCACTTCAGGTTTACTGTATCCCTAAGACCATCTTATTGACGATGAAAGACAGAAATTGCATCTGACTGTAATAAAAAAGACACAATGCCGACTTAAGTACAATAGGACAGATACTCTAACTTTCTATGATTTGAACCCCTCCTGTGAGTCCAGTTTTAGATTCCGATGCTTAACTTCAGGTTTACTGTATCCCTTGGACCTTCTTATTGACGATGAAACACAGAAATTGCATCCGAATTTAATAAAAAAGGCACAATGCCGACTTAAGTACAAGAGGACTGATACTCTAACTTTCTGTGATTTGAACCCCTCCTGTGAGTCCAGTTTTAGATTCCGATGCTTAACTTCAGGTTTACTGTATACCTTGGACCTTCTTATTGACGATGAAACACTGAAATTGCATCCGAATTTAATACAAAAGGCACAATGCCGACTTAAGTACAAGAGTACTGATACTCTAACTTTCGATGATTTGAACCTCTCCTGTGAGTCCACTTTTAGATTCCGATGCTTCCCTTCAGGTTTACTGTATCCCTTGGACCCTCTTATTGACGATGAAACACAGAAATTGCATCCGAATTTAATACAAAAGGCACAATGCCGACTTACGTACAAGAGGACTTAAACTCTAACAATCTATGATTTGAACCTCTGCTGTGAGTCCAGTTTTAGTTTCCGATGCTTCACTTCAGGTATACTGTATCCATTGGACCTTCATATTGACGATGCAACATAGAAATTGCATCCGAAGATAATACAAAAGGCACAATGCCGACTTATGTAGAAGACGACTGAAACTCTAACTTCCTATGATTTGGAACTCTGCTGTGAGTCCAGTTTTAGTTTCCGATGCTTCACTTCAGGTTTACTGTATACCTTGGACCTTCTTATTGACGATGAAGCACAGAAATTGCATCCGAAATTAATAAAAAAGGCACAATGCCGACTTAAGTACAAGAGGACTGATAATCTAACTTTCTATGATTTGAACCCCTCCTATGAGTCCAGTTTTAGATTCCGATGTTTAACTTCAGGTTTACTGTATCCCTTGGACCTTCTTATTGACGATGAAACACAGAAATTGCATCCGAATTTAATACAAAAGGCACAATATCGACTTAAGTACAAGAGGACTGAAACTCTAACTTTCTATGATTTGAACCCCTCCTGTGAGTCCAGTTTTAGATTCCGATGCTTAACTTCAAGTTTATTGTATCCCTTGGTCTTTCTTATAGACGATGAAACACAGAAATTGCATCCGAATTTAATACAAATTCACAATGCCGACCTAAGTACAAGAGTACTGAAACTCTAACTTTCTATGATTTGAACCTCTGCTGTGAGTCCAGTTTTAGTTTCCGATGCTTCACTTCAGGTTTACTGTATTCCTTGGACCTTCTTATTGACGATTAAACACAGAAATTGCATCCGAATTTAATACAAAAGGCACAATGCCGACTTAAGTACAAGAGGACTGAAACTCTAACTTTGTATGATTTGAACCTCTGCTGTGAGTCCAGTTTTAGTTTCCGATGCTTCACTTCAGGTTTACTGTATACCTTGGACCTTCTTATTGACGATGAAACACAGAAATTGCATCCTAATTTAATAAAAAAGGCACAATGACGACTTAAGTACAAGAGGACTGAAACTCTAAATTTTTATGATTTGAACCTCTGCTGTGGGTCCAGTTTTAGTTTCCGATGCTTCACTTCATGTTTACTGTATCCCTTGGACCTTCCTATTGACGATGAAACACAGATATTGCATCCGAATTGAATAAAAAAGGCACAATGCCAACTTAAGTACAAGAGGACTGATACTCTAACTTTCTATGATTTGAACCCCTCCTGTGAGTCCAGTTTTAGTTTCCGATGCTTCACCTCAGGTCTACTGTATCCTTTGGACCTTCTTATTGACGATGAAACACAGAAATTGCATCCGAATTTAATAAAAATGCACAATGCCGACTTAAGTCAAGAGGACTGAAACTTAAACTTTCTATGATTTGAACCTCTGCTGTGAGTCCAGTTTTAGTTTCCGATGCATCACTTCATGTTTACTGTATCCCTTGGACCTTCCTATTGACGATGAAACACAGATATTGCATCCGAATTGAATAAAAAAGGCACAATGCCAACATAAGTACAAGAAGACTGATACTCTAACTTTCTATGATTTGAACCTCTCCTGTGAGTCCAGTTTTTGATTCCGATGCTTCACTTCGGGTTTACTGAATCCCTTGGACCCTCGTATTGACGATGAAACACAGAAATTGCATCCGAATTTAATACAAAAGGCACAATGCCGACTTAAGTACAAGAGTACTGATACTCTAACTTTCGATGATTTGAACCTCTCCTGTGAGTCCACTTTTAGATTCCGATGCTTCCCTTCAGGTTTACTGTATCCCTTGGACCCTCTTATTGACGATGAAACACAGAAATTGCATCCGAATTTAATACAAAAGGCACAATGCCGACTTACGTACAAGAGGACTGAAACTCTAACAATCTATGATTTGAACCTCTGCTGTGAGTCCAGTTTTAGTTTCCGATGCTTCACTTCAGGTATACTGTATCCATTGGACCTTCATATTGACGATGCAACATTGAAATTGCATCCGAAGATAATACAAAAGGCACAATGCCGACTTATGTAGAAGACGACTGAAACTCTAACTTCCTATGATTTGGAACTCTGCTGTGAGTCCAGTTTTAGTTTCCGATGCTTCACTTCAGGTTTACTGTATACCTTGGACCTTCTTATTGACGATGAAGCACACAAATTGCATCCGAAATTAATAAAAAAGGCACAATGCCGACTTAAGTACAAGAGGACTGATAATCTAACTTTCTATGATTTGAACCCCTCCTATGAGTCCAGTTTTAGATTCCGATGTTTAACTTCAGGTTTACTGTATCCCTTGGACCTTCTTATTGACGATGAAACACAGAAATTGCATCCGAATTTAATACAAAAGGCACAATATCGACTTAAGTACAAGAGGACTGAAACTCTAACTTTCTATGATTTGAACCCCTCCTGTGAGTCCAGTTTTAGATTCCGATGCTTAACTTCAAGTTTATTGTATCCCTTGGTCTTTCTTATAGACGATGAAACACAGAAATTGCATCCGAATTTAATACAAAAGGCACAATGCCGACCTAAGTACAAGAGTACTGAAACTCTAACTTTCTATGATTTGAACCTCTGCTGTGAGTCCAGTTTTAGTTTCCGATGCTTCACTTCAGGTTTACTGTATTCCTTGGACCTTCTTATTGACGATTAAACACAGAAATTGCATCCGAATTTAATACAAAAGGCACAATGCCGACTTAAGTACAAGAGGACTGAAACTCTAACTTTGTATGATTTGAACCTCTGCTGTGAGTCCAGTTTTAGTTTCCGATGCTTCACTTCAGATTTACTGTATACCTTGGACCTTCTTATTGACGATGAAACACAGAAATTGCATCCTAATTTAATAAAAAAGGCACAATGACGACTTAAGTACAAGAGGACTGAAACTCTAAATTTTTATGATTTGAACCTCTGCTGTGGGTCCAGTTTTAGTTTCCGATGCTTCACTTCATGTTTACTGTATCCCTTGGACCTTCCTATTGACGATGAAACACAGATATTGCATCCGAATTGAATAAAAAAGGCACAATGCCAACTTAAGTACAAGAGGACTGATACTCTAACTTTCTATGATTTGAACCCCTCCTGTGAGTCCAGTTTTAGTTTCCGATGCTTCACCTCAGGTCTACTGTATCCTTTGGACCTTCTTATTGACGATGAAACACAGAAATTGCATCCGAATTTAATACAAAAGGCACAATGCCGACTTAAGTCAAGAGGACTGAAACTTAAACTTTCTATGATTTGAACCTCTGCTGTGAGTCCAGTTTTAGTTTCCGATGCATCACTTCATGTTTACTGTATCCCTTGGACCTTCCTATTGACGATGAAACACAGATATTGCATCCGAATTGAATAAAAAAGGCACAATGCCAACATAAGTACAAGAAGACTGATACTCTAACTTTCTATGATTTGAACCTCTCCTGTGAGTCCAGTTTTTGATTCCGATGCTTCACTTCGGGTTTACTGAATCCCTTGGACCCTCGTATTGACGATGAAACACAGAAATTGCATCCGAATTTAATACAAAAGGCACAATGAGGACTTAAGTGCACGAGGACTGAATCTCTAACTTTCAATGATTTGAACCTGTGCTGTGAGTCCAGTTTTAGTTTCTGATGCCTCAATTAAGGTTTACTGTATCCCTTGGACCTTCTTATTGACGATGAAACACAGAAATTGCATTCGAATTTAGTACAAAAGGCACAATGCCGACTTACGTACAAGAGGACTGAAAATCTAACTTTCTATGATTTTAACCTCTGCTGTGAGTCCAGTTTTAGTTTCCGATGCTTAACTTTAGGTTTACTGTATCCCTTGGACCTTCTTATTGTCGATGAAACACAGAAATTGCATCCGAATTTAATACAAAAGGCACAATGCCGACTTAAGTACAACAGGACTGAAACTCTAACTTTCTATGATTTGAACCTCTGC
This sequence comes from Schistocerca americana, assembly GCF_021461395.2. Lineage (NCBI taxonomy): Eukaryota > Metazoa > Arthropoda > Insecta > Orthoptera > Acrididae > Schistocerca > Schistocerca americana. The sequence continues at coordinate 231,712 of NW_025725101.1, read as the reverse complement.
TGTGAGTCCAGTTTTAGTTTCCGATGCTTCACTTCAGGTTTACTGTGTCCATTGGTCCTTCTTATTGACGATGAAACACAGAAATTGCATCCGAATTTAATAAAAAAGGCACAATGCCGACTTAAGTACAAGAGGACTGAAACTCTAACTTTCTATGATTTGAACCTCTGCTGTGAGTCCAGTTTTAGTTTCCGATGCTTCACTTCAGGTTTACTGTATCCCTAAGACCTTCTTATTGACGATGAAAGACAGAAATTGCATCTGACTGTAATAAAAAAGGCACAATGCCGACCTAAGTACAAGAGGACAGATACTCTAACTTTCTATGATTTGAACCCCTCCTGTGAGTCCAGTTTTAGATTCCGATGCTTAACTTCAGGTTTACTGTATCCCTTGGACCTTCTTATTGACGATGAAACACAGAAATTGCATCCGAATTTAATAAAAAAGGCACTATGCGGACTTAAGTACAAGAGGACTGATACTCTAACTTTCTATGATTTGAACCCCTCCTGTGAGTCCAGTTTTAGATTCCGATGCTTAACATCAGGTTTACTGTATCCCTTGGACCTTCTTATTGACGATGAAACACAGAAATTGCATCCGAATTTAATACAAAAGGCACAATGCCGACTTAAGTACAAGAGTACTGATACTCTAACTTTCGATGATTTGAACCTCTCCTGTGAGTCCAGTTTTGGATTCCGATGCTTCACTTCAGGTTTACTGTATTCCTTGGACCCTCTTATTGACGATGAAACACAGAAATTGCATCCGAATTTATTACAAACGTCACAATGCCGACATACGTACAAGAGGACTGAAACTCTAACTTTCTATGCTTTGAACCTCTGCTGTGAGTCCAGTTTTAGTTTCCGATGCTTCACTTCAGGTATACTGTATCCCTTGGACCTTCTTATTGACGATGAAACATAGAAATTGCATCCGAAGATAATACGAAAGGCACAATGCCGATTTATGTAGAAGACGACTGAAACTCTAACTTTCTATGATTTGGAACTCTGCTGTGAGTCCAGTTTTAGTTTCCGATGCTTCACTTCAGGTTTACTGTATCCCTTGGACCTTCTTATTGACGATGAAGCACAGAAATTGCATCCGAAATTAATAAAAAAGGCACAATGCCGACTTAAGTACAAGAGGACTGATAATCTAACGTTCTATGATTTGAACCCCTCCTGTGAGTCCAGTTTTAGATTCCGATGTTTAACTTCAGGTTTACTGTATCCCTTGGACCTTCTTATTGCCGATGAAACACAGAAATTGCATCCGAATTTAATACAAAAGGCACCATGCCGACTTAAATACAAGAGGACTGAAACTCTAACTTTCTATGATTTGAACTTCTGCTGTGAGACCAGTTTTAGATTCCGATGATTAACTTCAGGTTTACTGTATCCCTTGGACTTTCTTATAGACGATGAAACACAGAAATTGCATCCGAATTTAATACAAAAGGCACAATGCCGACTTAAGTACAAGAGGACTGAGACTCTAACTTTCTATGATTTGAACGTCTGCTGTGAGCCCAGTTTTAGTTTCCGATGCGTCACTTCAGGTTTAGTGTATCCCTTGGACCTTCTTATTGACGATGAAACACAGAAATTGCATCCGAATTTAATACAAAAGGCACAATGCCGACTTAAGTACAAGAGGACTGAAACTCTCACTTTCTATGATTTGAACCTCTCCTGTGAGTCCAGTTTTAGTTTCCGATGCTTCACTTCAGGTTTACTGTATCCCTTGGACCTTCTTATTGAAGATGAAACATAGAAATTGCATCCGAATTTAATACAAAAGGCACAATGCCGACTTAAGTACAAGAGGACAAAAAACTCTAACTTTCTATGATTTAAACCTCTGCTGTGAGTCCAGTTTTAGTTTCCGATGCTTCACTTCAGGTTTACTGTATCCCTGTACCTTCTTATTGACGATGAAACACATAAATTGCATCCGAATTCAATACAAAAGGCGCAATGCCGACTTAAGTACAAGAGGACTGAGACTCTAACTTTCTATGATTTGAACGTCTGCTGTGAGTCCAGTTTTAGTTTACGATGCTTCACTTCAGGTTTACTGTATTCCTTGGACCTTCTTATTGACGATGAAACACAGAAATTGCATTCGATTTTAATACAAACGGCACAATGCCGACTTACGTACAAGAGGACTGAATCTCTAACTTTCTATGATTTGAACCCCTCCTGTGAGTCCAGTTTTAGATTCCGATGCTTAACTTCAGGTTTACTGTATCCCTTGGACCTTCTTATTGACGATGAAACACAGAAATTGCATCCGAATTTAATACAAAAGGCACAATGCCGACTTAAGTACAAGAGGACTGAAACTCTCACTTTCTATGATTTGAACCTCTCCTGTGAGACCAGTTTTTGTTTCTGATGCTTCACTTCAGGTTTACTGTATCCCTTGGACCTTCGTATTGAAGATGAAACATAGAAATTGCATCCGAATTTAATACAAAAGGCACAATGCCGACTTAAGTACAAGAGGACTGAAACTCTAACTTTCTATGATTTGAACCTCTGCTGTGAGTCCAGTTTTAGTTTCCGATGCTTCACTTCAGGTTTACTGTATCCCTAAGACCTTCTTATTGACGATGAAAGACAGAAATTGCATCTGACTGTAATAAAAAAGGCACAATGCCGACTTAAATACAAGAGGTCAGATACTCTAACTTTCTATGATTTGAACCCCTCCTGTGAGTCCAGTTTTAGATTCCGATGCTTAACTTCAGGTTTACTGTATCCCTTGGACCTTCTTATTGACGATGAAACACAGAAATTGCACCCGAATTTAATAAAAAAGGCACAATGCCGACTTAAGTACAAGAGGACTGATACTCTAACTTTCTATGATTTGAGCCCCTCCTGTGAGTCCAGTTTTAGATTCCGATGCTTAACTTCAGGTTTACTGTATCCCTTGGACCTTCTTATTGACGATGAAACACAGAAATTGCATCCGCATTTAATACAAAAGGCACAATGCCGACTTAAGTACAAGAGTTCTGATACTCTAACTTTCGATGATTTGAACCTCTCCTGTGAGTCCAGTTTTAGATTCCGATGCTTCACTTCAGGTTTACTGTATCCCTTGGACCCTCTTATTGACGATGAAACAGAGAAATTGCATCCGAATTTAATACAAAAGGCACAATGCCGACTTACGTACAAGAGGACTGAAACTCTAACTTTCTATGCTTTAAACCTCTGCTGTGAGTCCAGTTTTAGTTTCCGATGCTTCACTTCAGGTATACTGTATCCCTTGGACTTTCTTATTGACGATGAAACATAGGAATGGCATCCGAAGATAATACAAAAAGCAAATGCCGACTTATGTAGAAGACGACTGAAACTCTAACTTTCTATGATTTGGAACTCTGCTGTGAGTCCAGTTTTAGTTTCCGATGTTTCACTTCAGGTTTACTGTATCCCTTGGACCTTCTTATTGATGATGAAGCACAGACATTGCATCCGAAATTAATAAAAAAGGCACAAAAGCCGACTTAAGTACAAGAGGACTGAGACTCTAATTTTCTATGATTTGAACCTCTGCTGTGAGTCCAGTTTTAGTTTCCGATGCTTCACTTCAGGTTTAGTGTATCCCTTGGACTTTCTTATTGACGATGAAACACAGAAATTGCATCCGAATTTAATACAAAAGGCACAATGCCGACTTAAGTACAAGAGGACTGAAACTCTCACTTTCTATGATTTGAACCTCTCCTGTGAGTCCAGTTTTAGTTTCCGATGCTTCACTTCAGGTTTACTGTATCCCTTGGACCTTCTTATTGAAGATGAAACATAGAAATTGCATCCAAATTTAATACAAAAGGCACAATGCCGACTTAAGTACAAGAGGACTGAAACTCTAACTTTCTATGATGTAAACCTCTGCTGTGAGTCCAGTTTTAGTTTCCGATGCTTCACTTCAGGTTTACTGTATCCCTTGTACCTTCTTATTGACGATGAAACACAGAAATTGCATCCGAATTCAATACAAAAGGCACAATGCCGACTTTAGTACAAGAGGACTGAGACTCTAACTTTCTATGATTTGAACCTCTGCTGTGAGTCCAGTTTTAGTTTCCGATGCTTCATTTCAGGTTTACTGTATTCCTTGGACCTTCTTATTGACGATGAAACACAGAAATTGCATCCGAATTTAATACAAAAGGCACAATGCCGACATACGTACAAGAGGACTGAATGTCTAACTTTCTATGAATTGAACCTCTGCTGTGAGTCCAGTTTTAGTTTCCGATGCTTCACTTAAGGTTTACTGTACCCCTTGGACCTTCTTATTGACGATGAAACACAGAAATTGCATTAGAATTTAATACAAAAAGCACAATGCCGACTTCTACATCTACATCTACATCTATACTCCGCGAGCCACCTTACGGTGTGTGGCGGAGGGTACTTATTGTACCACTATCTGATCCCCCCTTCCCTGTTCCATTCACGAATTGTGCGTGGAAAGAACGACTGCTTGTAAGTCTCCGTATTTGCTCTAATTTCTCGGATCTTTTCGTTGTGATCATTACGCGAGATATATGTGGGCGGTAGTAATATGTTGCCCATCTCTTCCCGGAATGTGCTCTCTCGTAATTTCGATAATAAACCTCTCCGTATTGCGTAACGCCTTTCTTGAAGTGTCCGCCACTGGAGCTTGTTCAGCATCTCCGTAACGCTCTCGCGCTGACTAAATGTCCCTATGACGAATCGCGCTGCTTTTCGCTGGATCATGTCTATCTCTTCTATTAATCCAACCTGGTAAGGGTCCCATACTGATGAGCAATACTCAAGAATCGGACGAACAAGCGTTTTGTAAGCTACTTCTTTCGTCGATGAGTCACATTTTCTTAGAATTCTTCCTATGAATCTCAACCTGGCGCCTGCTTTTCCCACTATTTGTTTTATGTTCCGTACAAGAGGACTGAAACTCTAACTTGCTATGATTTGAACCTCTGCTGTGAGTCCTGTTTTAGTTTGCGATGCTTAACTTCAGGTTTACTGTATCCCTAAGACCTTCTTATTGACGATGAAACACAGAAATTGCATCCGAATTTAATACAAAAGGCACAACGCCGACTTAAGTACAAGAGGACTGAACCTGTAACTTTCTGTGATTTGAACCTCTGCTGTGAGTCCAGTTTTAGTTTCCGATGCTTCACTTCAGGTTTACTGTGTCCCTTGGACCTTCTTATTGACGATGAAACACAGAAATTGCATCCGAATTTAATAAAAAAGGCACAATGCCGACTTAAGTACAAGAGGACTGAAACTCTAATTTTCTATGATTTGAACCTCTGCTGTGAGTCCAGTTTTAGTTTCCGATGCTTCACTTAGGGTTTACTGTATCCCTTGGACCTTCTTATTGACCATGAAACACAGAAATTGCATTCGAATTTAATACAAAAGGCACAATGCCGACTTACGTACAAGAGGACTGAAAATCTAACATTCTATGATTTGAACCTCTGCTGTGAGTCCAGTTGTAGTTTCCGATGCTTAACTTCAGGTTTACTGTATCCCTTGGACCTTCTTATTGACGATGAAACACAGAAATTGCATCCGAATTTAATACAAAAGGCACAATGCCGACTTAAGTACAAGAGGACTGAAACTCCAACTTTCTATGATTTGAACCTTTGCTGTGAGTCCAGTTTTAGTTTCCGATGCTTCACTTCAGGTTTACTGTGTCCCTTAGACCTTCTTATTGACGATGAAACACAGAAATTGCATCCGAATTTAATAAAAAAGGCACAATGCCGACTTAAGTACAAGAGGACTGATACTCTGACTTTCTATGATTTGAACCCCTCCTGTGAGTCCAGTTTTAGATTCCGATGCTTAACTTCAGGTTTACTGTATCCCTTGGACCTTCTTATTGACGATGAAACACAGAAATTGCTTCCGAATTTAATACAAAAGGCACAATGCCGACTAAAGTACAAGAGTACTGATACTCTAATTTTCGATGATTTGAACCTCTCCTGTGAGTCCAGTTTTAGATTCCGATGCTTCACTTCAGGTTTACTGTGTGCCTTGGACCTTCTTATTGACGATGAAACACAGAAATTGCATTCGAATTTAATACAAAAAGCACAATGCCGACTTCCGTACAAGAGGACTGAAACTCTAACTTGCTATGATTTGAACCTCTGCTGTGAGTCCTGTTTTAGTTTGCGATGCTTAACTTCAGGTTTACTGTATCCCTAAGACCTTCTTATTGACGATGAAACACAGAAATTGCATCCGAATTTAATACAAAAGGCACAACGCCGACTTAAGTACAAGAGGACTGAACCTGTAACTTTCTGTGATTTGAACCTCTGCTGTGAGTCCAGTTTTAGTTTCCGATGCTTCACTTCAGGTTTACTGTGTCCCTTGGACCTTCTTATTGACGATGAAACACAGAAATTGCATCCGAATTTAATAAAAATGGCACAATGCCGACTTAAGTACAAGAGGACTGAAACTCTAATTTTCTATGATTTGAACCTCTGCTGTGAGTCCAGTTTTAGTTTCCGATGCTTCACTTAGGGTTTACTGTATCCCTTGGACCTTCTTATTGACCATGAAACACAGAAATTGCATTCGAATTTAATACAAAAGGCACAATGCCGACTTACGTACAAGAGGACTGAAAATCTAACATTCTATGATTTGAACCTCTGCTGTGAGTCCAGTTGTAGTTTCCGATGCTTAACTTCAGGTTTACTGTATCCCTTGGACCTTCTTATTGACGATGAAACACAGAAATTGCATCCGAATTTAATACAAAAGGCACAATGCCGACTTAAGTACAAGAGGACTGAAACTCCAACTTTCTATGATTTGAACCTTTGCTGTGAGTCCAGTTTTAGTTTCCGATGCTTCACTTCAGGTTTACTGTGTCCCTTAGACCTTCTTATTGACGATGAAACACAGAAATTGCATCCGAATTTAATAAAAAAGGCACAATGCCGACTTAAGTACAAGAGGACTGATACTCTGACTTTCTATGATTTGAACCCCTCCTGTGAGTCCAGTTTTAGATTCCGATGCTTAACTTCAGGTTTACTGTATCCCTTGGATCTTCTTATTGACGATGAAACACAGAAATTGCTTCCGAATTTAATACAAAAGGCACAATGCCGACTAAAGTACAAGAGTATTGATACTCTAATTTTCGATGATTTGAACCTCTGATGTGAGTCCAGTTTTAGATTCCGATGCTTCACTTCAGGTTTACTGTGTGCCTTGGACCCTCTTATTGACGATGAAACACAGAAATTGCATCCGAATTTAATACAAAAGGCACAATGCCGACTTAAGTACAAGAGGACTGAAACTCTAACTTTCTATGCTTTGTACCTCTGCTGTGAGTCCAGTTTTAGTTTCCGATGCTTCACATTTGGTATACTGTATCCCTTGGACCTTCTTATTGACGATGAAACATGGAAATTGCATCCGAAGATAATACAAAAGGCGCAATGCCGACTTAAGTAGAAGACGACTGAAACTCTAACTTTCTATGATTTGAATCTCTGCTGTGAGTCCAGTTTTAGTTTCCGATGCTTCACTTCAGGTTTACTGTATCCCTTGGAACTTCTTATTGACGATGAAGCACAGAAATTGCATCCGAAATTAATAAAAAAGGCACAATGCCGACTTAAGTACAAGAGGACTGATACTCTAACTTTCTATGATTTGAACCCCTCCTGTGAGTCCAGTTTTAGATTCCGATGTTTAACTTCAGGTTTACTGTATCGCATGGACCTTCTTATTAACGATGAAACACAGAAATTGCATCCGAATTTAATACAAAAGGCACAATGCCGACTTACGTACAAGAGGTCTGAAACTCTAACTTTCTATGATTTGAACCTCTGCTGTGAGACCAGTTTTAGATTCCGATGCTTAACTTCAGGTTTACTGTATCCCTTGGACTTTCTTATAGACGATGAAACACAGAAATTGCATCCGAATTTAATACAAAAGGCACAATGCCGAATTAAGTACAAGAGGACTGATACTCTAACTTTCTATGATTTGAACCACTCCTGTGAGTCCAGTTTTAGATTCCGATGCTTAACTTCTGGTTTACTGTATCCCTTGGACCCTGGTATTGACGATGAAACACAGAAATTGCATCCGAATTTAATACAAAAGCACAATGCCGACTTAAATACAAGAGTACTGAAACTCTAACTTTCTATGATTTGAACCTCTGCTGTGAGTCCAGTTTTAGTTTCCGATGCTTCACTTCAGGTTTACTGTATTCCTTGGACCTTCTTATTGACGATGAAACACAGAAATTACATCCGAATTTAATACAAAAGGCACAATGCCGACTTAAGTACAAGAGGACTGAAACTCTAACTTTCTATGATTTGAACCTCTGCTGTGAGTCCAGTTTTAGTTTCCGATGCTTCACTTCAGGTTTACTGTATCCCTTGGACCTTCTTATTGACGATGAAACACAGAAATTGCATCCGAATTTAGTACAAAAGGCACAATGCCGACTTAAGTACAAGAGGACTGAAACTCTAACTTTCTATGATTTGAACCTCTGCTGTGGGTCCAGTTTTAGTTTCCGATGCTTCACATCATGTTTACTGTATCCTTTGGACCTTCCTATTGACGATGAAACACAGAAATTGCATCCGAATTTAATAAAAAAGGCCCAATGCCAACTTAAGTACAAGAGGACTGATACTCTAACTTTCTATGATTTGAACCCATCCTGTGAGTCCAGTTTTAGTTTCCGATGCTTCACTTCAGGTTTACTGTATCCTTTGGACCTTCTTATTGACGATGAAACACAGAAATTGCATCCGAATATAATAAGAAAGGCACAATGCCGACTTAAGTACAAGAGGACTGATACTCTAACTTTCTATGAGTTGAACCCCTCCTGTGAGTCCAGTTTTAGATTCCGATGCTTAACCTCTGGTTTACTGTATCCCTTGGACCTTCTTATTGATGATGAAACACAGAAATTGCATCCGTATTTAATACAAAAGGCACAATGTCGACTTAAGTAAAAGAGGACTGATACTCTAACTTTCTATGATTTGAACCTCTGCTGTGAGTCCAGTTTTAGTTTCCGATGCTTCACTTCAGGTATACTGTATCCATTGGACCTTCATATTGACGATGCAACATAGAAATTGCATCCGAAGATAATACAAAAGGCACAATGCCGACTTATGTAGAAGACGACTGAAACTCTAACTTTCTATGATTTGGAACTCTGCTGTGAGTCCAGTTTTAGTTTCCGATGCATCACGTCAGGTTTACTGTATCCCTTGGACCTTCTTATTGACGATGAAGCACAGAAATTGCATCCGAAATTAATAAAAAAGGCACAATGCCGACTTAAGTACAAGAGGACTGATAATCTAACTTTCTATGATTTGAACCCCTCCTATGAGTCCAGTTTTAGATTCCGATGTTTAACTTCAGGTTTACTGTATCCCTTGGACCTTCTTATTGACGATGAAACACAGAAATTGCATCCGAAGTTAATACAAAAGGCACAATATCTACTTAAGTACAAGAGGACTGAAACTCTAACTTTCTATGATTTGAACCCCTCCTGTGAGTCCAGTTTTAGATTCCGATGCTTAACTTCAAGTTTATTGTATCCCTTGGTCTTTCTTATAGACGATGAAACACAGAAATTGCATCCGAATTTAATACAAAAGGCACAATGCCGACCTAAGTACAAGAGTACTGAAACTCTAACTTTCTATGATTTGAACCTCTGCTGTGAGTCCAGTTTTAGTTTCCGATGCTTCACTTCAGGTTTACTGTATTCCTTGGACCTTCTTATTGACGATGAAACACAGATATTGCATCCGAATTGAATAAAAAAGGCACAATGCCAACTTAAGTACAAGAGGACTGATACTCTAACTTTCTATGATATGAACCCCTCCTGTGAGTCCAGTTTTAGTTTCCGATGCTTCACCTCAGGTCTACTGTATCCTTTGGACCTTCTTATTGACGATGAAACACAGAAATTGCATCCGAATTTAATAAAAATCCACAATGCCGACTTAAGTCAAGAGGACTGAAACTTAAACTTTCTATGATTTGAACCTCTGCTGTGAGTCCAGTTTTAGTTACCGATGCATCACTTCATGTTTACTGTATCCCTTGGACCTTCCTATTGACGATGAAACACAGATATTGCATCCGAATTGAATAAAAAAGGCACAATGCCAACATAAGTACAAGAAGACTGATACTCTAACTTTCTATGATTTAAACCTCTCCTGTGAGTCCAGTTTTTGATTCCGATGCTTCACTTCGGGTTTACTGAATCCCTTGGACCCTCGTATTGACGATGAAACACAGAAATTGCATCCGAATTTAATACAAAAGGCACAATGAGGACTTAAGTGCACGAGGACTGAATCTCTAACTTTCAATGATTTGAACCTGTGCTGTGAGTCCAGTTTTAGTTTCTGATGCCTCAATTAAGGTTTACTGTATCCCTTGGACCTTCTTATTGACGATGAAACACAGAAATTGCATTCGAATTTATTACAAAAGGCACAATGCCGACTTACGTACAAGAGGACTGAAACTCTAACTTTCTATGATTTTAACCTCTGCTGTGAGTCCAGTTTTAGTTTCCGATGCTTAACTTTAGGTTTACTGTATCCCTTGGACCTTCTTATTGACGATGAAACACAGAAATTGCATCCGAATTTAATACAAAAGGCACAATGCCGACTTAAGTACAACAGGACTGAAACTCTAACTTTCTATGATTTGAACCTCTGCTGTGAGTCCAGTTTTAGTTTCCGATGCTTCACTTCAGGTTTACTGTGTCCATTGGTCCTTCTTATTGACGATGAAACACAGAAATTGCATCCGAATTTAATAAAAAAGGCACAATGCCCACTTAAGTACAAGAGGACTGAAACTCTAACTTTCTATGATTTGAACCTCTGCTGTGAGTCCAGTTTTAGTTTCCGATGCTTCACTTCAGGTTTACTGTATCCCTAAGACCTTCTTATTGACGATGAAAGACAGAAATTGCATCTGACTGTAATAAAAAAGGCACAATGCCGACCTAAGTACAAGAGGACAGATACTCTAACTTTCTATGATTTGAACCCCTCCTGTGAGTCCAGTTTTAGATTCCGATGCTTAACTTCAGGTTTACTGTATCCCTTGGACCTTCTTATTGACGATGAAACACAGAAATTGCATCCGAATTTAATAAAAAAGGCACTATGCGGACTTAAGTACAAGAGGACTGATACTCTAACTTTCGATGATTTGAACCTCTCCTGTGAGTCCAGTTTTGGATTCCGATGCTTCACTTCAGGTTTACTGTATTCCTTGGACCCTCTTATTGACGATGAAACACAGAAATTGCATCCGAATTTAATACAAACGTCACAATGCCGACTTACGTACAAGAGGACTGAAACTCTAACTTTCTATGCTTTGAACCTCTGCTGTGAGTCCAGTTTTAGTTTCCGATGCTTCACTTCAGGTATACTGTATCCCTTGGACCTTCTTATTGACGATGAAACATAGAAATTGCATCCGAAGATAATACGAAAGGCACAATGCCGACTTATGTAGAAGACGACTGAAACTCTAACTTTCTATGATTTGGAACTCTGCTGTGAGTCCAGTTTTAGTTTCCGATGCTTCACTTCAGGTTTACTGTATCCCTTGGACCTTCTTATTGACGATGAAGCACAGAAATTGCATCCGAAATTAATAAAAAAGGCACAATGCCGACTTAAGTACAAGAGGACTGATAATATAACGTTCTATGATTTGAACCCCTCCTGTGAGTCCAGTTTTAGATTCCGATGTTTAACTTCAGGTTTACTGTATCCCTTGGACCTTCTTATTGACGATGAAGCACAGAAATTGCATCCGAATTTAATACAAAAGGCACCATGCCGACTTAAGTACAAGAGGACTGAAACTCTAACTTTCTATGATTTGAACTTCTGCTGTGAGACCAGTTTTAGATTCCGATGCTTAACTTCAGGTTTACTGTATCCCTTGGACTTTCTTATAGACGATGAAACACAGAAATTGCATCCGAATTTAATACAAAAGGCACAATGCCGACTTAAGTACAAGAGGACTGAGACTCTAACTTTCTATGATTTGAACGTCTGCTGTGAGTCCAGTTTTAGTTTCCGATGCTTCACTTCAGGTTTAGTGTATCCCTTGGACCTTCTTATTGACGATGAAACACAGAAATTGCATCCGAATTTAATACAAAAGGCACAATGCCGACTTAAGTACAAGAGGACTGAAACTCTCACTTTCTATGATTTGAACCTCTCCTGTGAGTCCAGTTTTAGTTTCCGATGCTTCACTTCAGGTTTACTGTATCCCTTGGACCTTCTTATTGAAGATGAAACATAGAAATTGCATCCGAATTTAATACAAAAGGCACAATGCCGACTTAAGTACAAGAGGACAAAGAACTCTAACTTTCTATGATTTAAACCTCTGCTGTGAGTCCAGTTTTAGTTTCCGATGCTTCACTTCAGGTTTACTGTATCCCTGTACCTTCTTATTGACGATGAAACACATAAATTGCATCCGAATTCAATACAAAAGGCGCAATGCCGACTTAAGTACAAGAGGACTGAGACTCTAACTTTCTATGATTTGAACGTCTGCTGTGAGTCCAGTTTTAGTTTACGATGCTTCACTTCAGGTTTACTGTATTCCTTGGACCTTCTTACTGACGATGAAACACAGAAATTGCATTCGATTTTAATACAAACGGCACAATGCCGACTTACGTACAAGAGGACTGAATCTCTAACTTTCTATGATTTGAACCCCTCCTGTGAGTCCAGTTTTAGATTCCGATGCTTAACTTCAGGTTTACTGTATCCCTTGGACCTTCTTATTGACGATGAAACACAGAAATTGCATCCGAATTTAATACAAAAGGCACAATGCCGACTTAAGTACAAGAGGACTGAAACTCTCACTTTCTATGATTTGAACCTCTCCTGTGAGACCAGTTTTAGTTTCCGATGCTTCACTTCAGGTTTACTCTATCCCTTGGACCTTCGTATTGAAGATGAAACATAGAAATTGCATCCGAATTTAATACAAAAGGCACAATGCCGACTTAAGTACAAGAGGACTGAAACTCTAACTTTCTATGATTTGAACCTCAGCTGTGAGTCCAGTTTTAGTTTCCGATGCTTCACTTCAGGTTTACTGTATCCCTAAGACCTTCTTATTGACGATGAAAGACAGAAATTGCATCTGACTGTAATAAAAAAGGCACAATGCCGACTTAAATACAAGAGGTCAGATACTCTAACTTTCTATGATTTGAACCCCTCCTGTGAGTCCAGTTTTAGATTCCGATGCTTAACTTCAGGTTTACTGTATCCCTTGGACCTTCTTATTGACGATGAAACACAGAAATTGCACCCGAATTTAATAAAAAAGGCACAATGCCGACTTAAGTACAAGAGGACTGATACTCTAACTTTCTATGATTTGAGCCCCTCCTGTGAGTCCAGTTTTAGATTCCGATGCTTAACTTCAGGTTTACTGTATCCCTTGGACCTTCTTATTGACGATGAAACACAGAAATTGCATCCGCATTTAATACAAAAGGCACAATGCCGACTTAAGTACAAGAGTTCTGATACTCTAACTTTCGATGATTTGAACCTCTCCTGTGAGTCCAGTTTTAGATTCCGATGCTTCACTTCAGGTTTACTGTATCCCTTGGACCCTCTTATTGACGATGAAACAGAGAAATTGCATCCGAATTTAATACAAAAGGCACAATGCCGACTTACGTACAAGAGGACTGAAACTCTAACTTTCTATGCTTTAAACCTCTGCTGTGAGTCCAGTTTTAGTTTCCGATGCTTCACTTCAGGTATACTGTATCCCTTGGACTTTCTTATTGACGATGAAACATAGAAATGGCATCCGAAGATAATACAAAAGGCACAATGCCGACTTATGTAGAACACGACTGAAACTCTAACTTTCTATGATTTGAACCTCTGCTGTGAGTCCAGTTTTAGTTTCCGATGCTTCACTTCAGGTTTAGTGTATCCCTTGGACTTTCTTATTGACGATGAAACACAGAAATTGCATCCGAATTTAATACAAAAGGCACAATGCCGACTTAAGTACAAGAGGACTGAAACTCTCACTTTCTATGATTTGAACCTCTCCTGTGAGTCCAGTTTTAGTTTCCGATGCTTCACTTCAGGTTTACTGTATCCCTTGGACCTTCTTATTGAAGATGAAACATAGAAATTGCATCCAAATTTAATACAAAAGGCACAATGCCGACTTAAGTACAAGAGGACTGAAACTCTAACTTTCTATGATGTAAACCTCTGCTGTGAGTCCAGTTTTAGTTTCCGATGCTTCACTTCAGGTTTACTGTATCCCTTGTACCTTCTTATTGACGATGAAACACAGAAATTGCATCCGAATTCAATACAAAAGGCACAATGCCGACTTAAGTACAAGAGGACTGAGACTCTAACTTTCTATGATTTGAACCTCTGCTGTGAGTCCAGTTTTAGTTTCCGATGCTTCATTTCAGGTTTACTGTATTCCTTGGACCTTCTTATTGACGATGAAACACAGAAATTGCATCCGAATTTAATACAAAAGGCACAATGCCGACATACGTACAAGAGGACTGAATGTCTAACTTTCTATGAATTGAACCTCTGCTGTGAGTCCAGTTTTAGTTTCCGATGCTTCACTTAAGGTTTACTGTACCCCTTGGACCTTCTTATTGACGATGAAACACAGAAATTGCATTCGAATTTAATACAAAAAGCACAATGCCGACTTACGTACAAGAGGACTGAAACTCTAACTTGCTATGATTTGAACCTCTGCTGTGAGTCCTGTTTTAGTTTCCGATGCTTAACTTCAGGTTTACTGTATCCCTAAGACCTTCTTATTGACGATGAAACACAGAAATTGCATCCGAATTTAATACAAAAGGCACAATGCCGACTTAAGTACAAGAGGACTGAACCTGTAACTTTCTGTGATTTGAACCTCTGCTGTGAGTCCAGTTTTAGTTTCCGATGCTTCACTTCAGGTTTACTGTGTCCCTTGGACCTTCTTATTGACGATGAAACACAGAAATTGCATCCGAATTTAATAAAAAAGGCACAATGCCGACTTAAGTACAAGAGGACTGAAACTCTAACTTTCTATGATTTGAACCTCTGCTGTGAGTCCAGTTTTAGTTTCCGATGCTTCACTTAGGGTTTACTGTATCCCTTGGACCTTCTTATTGACCATGAAACACAGAAATTGCATTCGAATTTAATACAAAAGGCACAATGCCGACTTACGTACAAGAGGACTGAAACTCTAACATTCTATGATTTGAACCTCTGCTGTGAGTCCAGTTGTAGTTTCCGATGCATAACTTCAGGTTTACTGTATCCCTTGGACCTTCTTATTGACGATGAAACACAGAAATTGCATCCGAATTTAATACATAAGGCACAATGCCGACTTAAGTACAAGAGGACTGAAACTCCAACTTTCTATGATTTGAACCTTTGCTGTGAGTCCAGTTTTAGTTTCCGATGCTTCACTTCAGGTTTACTGTGTCCCTTAGACCTTCTTATTGACGATGAAACACAGAAATTGCATCCGAATTTAATAAAAAAGGCACAATGCCGACTTAAGTACAAGAGGACTGATACTCTGACTTTCTATGATTTGAACCCCTCCTGTGAGTCCAGTTTTAGATTCCGATGCTTAACTTCAGGTTTACTGTATCCCTTGGACCTTCTTATTGACGATGAAACACAGAAATTGCTTCCGAATTTAATACAAAAGGCACAATGCCGACTAAAGTACAAGAGTACTGATACTCTAATTTTCGATGATTTGAACCTCTCCTGTGAGTCCAGTTTTAGATTCCGATGCTTCACTTCAGGTTTACTGTGTGCCTTGGACCCTCTTATTGACGATGAAACACAGAAATTGCATCCGAATTTAATACAAAAGGCACAATGCCGACTTAAGTACAAGAGGACTGAAACTCTAACTTTCTATGCTTTGTACCTCTGCTGTGAGTCCAGTTTTAGTTTCCGATGCTTCACATTTGGTATACTGTATCCCTTGGACCTTCTTATTGACGATGAAACATGGAAATTGCATCCGAAGATAATACAAAAGGCGCAATGCCGACTTAAGTAGAAGACGACTGAAACTCTAACTTTCTATGATTTGAATCTCTGCTGTGAGTCCAGTTTTAGTTTCCGATGCTTCACTTCAGGTTTACTGTATCCCTTGGAACTTCTTATTGACGATGAAGCACAGAAATTGCATCCGAAATTAATAAAAAAGGCACAATGCCGACTTAAGTACAAGAGGACTGATACTCTAACTTTCTATGATTTGAACCCCTCCTGTGAGTCCAGTTTTAGATTCCGATGTTTAACTTCAGGTTTACTGTATCGCATGGACCTTCTTATTAACGATGAAACACAGAAATTGCATCCGAATTTAATACAAAAGGCACAATGCCGACTTACGTACAAGAGGTCTGAAACTCTAACTTTCTATGATTTGAACCTCTGCTGTGAGACCAGTTTTAGATTCCGATGCTTAACTTCAGGTTTACTGTATCCCTTGGACTTTCTTATAGACGATGAAACACAGAAATTGCATCCGAATTTAATACAAAAGGCACAATGCCGAATTAAGTACAAGAGGACTGATACTCTAACTTTCTATGATTTGAACCACTCCTGTGAGTCCAGTTTTAGATTCCGATGCTTAACTTCTGGTTTACTGTATCCCTTGGACCCTGGTATTGACGATGAAACACAGAAATTGCATCCGAATTTAATACAAAAGCACAATGCCGACTTAAATACAAGAGTACTGAAACTCTAACTTTCTATGATTTGAACCTCTGCTGTGAGTCCAGTTTTAGTTTCCGATGCTTCACTTCAGGTTTACTGTATTCCTTGGACCTTCTTATTGACGATGAAACACAGAAATTACATCCGAATTTAATACAAAAGGCACAATGCCGACTTAAGTACAAGAGGACTGAAACTCTAACTTTCTATGATTTGAACCTCTGCTGTGAGTCCAGTTTTAGTTTCCGATGCTTCACTTCAGGTTTACTGTATCCCTTGGACCTTCTTATTGACGATGAAACACAGAAATTGCATCCGAATTTAGTACAAAAGGCACAATGCCGACTTAAGTACAAGAGGACTGAAACTCTAACTTTCTATGATTTGAACCTCTGCTGTGGGTCCAGTTTTAGTTTCCGATGCTTCACATCATGTTTACTGTATCCTTTGGACCTTCCTATTGACGATGAAACACAGAAATTGCATCCGAATTTAATAAAAAAGGCCCAATGCCAACTTAAGTACAAGAGGACTGATACTCTAACTTTCTATGATTTGAACCCATCCTGTGAGTCCAGTTTTAGTTTCCGATGCTTCACTTCAGGTTTACTGTATCCTTTGGACCTTCTTATTGACGATGAAACACAGAAATTGCATCCGAATATAATAAGAAAGGCACAATGCCGACTTAAGTACAAGAGGACTGATACTCTAACTTTCTATGAGTTGAACCCCTCCTGTGAGTCCAGTTTTAGATTCCGATGCTTAACCTCTGGTTTACTGTATCCCTTGGACCTTCTTATTGATGATGAAACACAGAAATTGCATCCGTATTTAATACAAAAGGCACAATGTCGACTTAAGTAAAAGAGGACTGATTCTCTAACTTTCTATGATTTGAACCTCTGCTGTGAGTCCAGTTTTAGTTTCCGATGCTTCACTTCAGGTTTACTGTATTCCTTGGACCTTCTTATTGACGATGAAACACAGAAATTACATCCGAATTTAATACAAAAGGCACAATGCCGACTTAAGTACAAGTGGACTGAAACTCTAACTTTCTATGATTTGAACCTCTGCTGTGAGACCAGTTTTAGTTTCCGATGCTTCACTTCAGGTTTACTGTATCCCTTGGACCTTCTTATTGACGATGAAACACAGAAATTGCATTCGAATTTAATACAAAAGGCACAATGCCGACTTACGTACAAGAGGACTGAAACTCTAACTTTCTATGATTTGAACCTCTGCTGTGAGACCAGTTTTAGTTTCCGATGCTTCACTTCA
This sequence comes from Schistocerca americana, assembly GCF_021461395.2. Classification (NCBI taxonomy): domain Eukaryota; kingdom Metazoa; phylum Arthropoda; class Insecta; order Orthoptera; family Acrididae; genus Schistocerca; species Schistocerca americana. The sequence continues at coordinate 213,504 of NW_025725101.1, read as the reverse complement.
GGTTTACTGTATCCCTTGGACCTTCTTATTGAAGATGAAACATAGAAATTGCATCTGAATTTAATACAAAAGGCACAATGCCGACTTAAGTACAAGAGGACTGAAACTCTAACTTTCTATGATGTAAACCTCTGCTGTGAGTCCAGTTTTAGTTTCCGATGCTTCACTTCAGGTTTACTGTATTCCTTGGACCTACTTATTGACGATGAAACACAGAAATTGCATTCGAATTTAATACAAAAGGCACAATGCCGACTTACGTACAAGAGGACTGAATCTCTAACTTTCTATGAATTGAACCTCTGCTGTGAGTCCAGTTTTAGTTTCCGATGCTTCACTTAAGGTTTTTCTGTATCCCTTGGACCTTCGTATTGACGATGAAACACAGAAATTGCATTCGAATTTAATACAAAAGGCACAATGCCGACTTACGTACAAGAGGACTGAAACTCTAACATTCTATGATTTGAACCTGTGCTGTGAGTCCAGTTTTAGTTTCCGATGCTTCACTTCAGGTTTACTGTGTCCCTTGGACCTTCTTATTGACGATGAAACGCAGAAATTGCATCCGAATTTAATAAAAAAGGCACAATGCCGACTTAAGTACAAGAGGACTGATACTCTAACTTTCTATGATTTGAACCCCTCCTGTGAGTCCAGTTTTAGATTCCGATGCTTAACTTCAGGTTTACTGTATCCCTTGGACCTTCTTATTGACGATGAAACACAGAAATTGCTTCCGAATTTAATACAAAAGGCACAATGCCGACTTAAGTACAAGAGTACTGATACTCTAATTTTCGATGATTTGAACCTCTCCTGTGAGTCCAGTTTTAGATTCCGATGCTTCACTTCAGGTTAACTGTATCCCTTGGACCCTCTTATTGACGATGAAACACAGAAATTGCATCCGAATTTAATACAAAAGGCACAATGCCGAACTAAGTACAAGAGGACTGAAACTCTAACTTTCTATGCTTTGTACCTCTGCTGTGAGTCCAGTTTTAGTTTCCGATGCTTCACCTTTGGTATACTGTATCCCTTGGACCTTCTTATTGACGATGAAACATAGAAATTGCATCCGAAGATAATACAAAAGGCACAATGCCGACTTACGTACAAGAGGACTGAAACTCTAACTTTCTATGATTTGAACCCCTCCTGTGAGTCCAGTTTTAGATTCCGATGTTTAACTTCAGGTTTACTGTATCCCATGGACCTTCTTATTGACGATGAAACACAGAAATTGCATCCGAATTTAATACAAAAGGCACAATGCCGACTTACGTACAAGAGGACTGAAACTCTAACTTTCTATGATTTGAACCTCTGCTGTGAGACCAGTTTTAGATTCCGATTTTTAACTTCAGGTTTACTGTATCCCTTGGACTTTCTTTATCATGCAGCTTTTCTGTATGATTACATGATGATGGCGTCCTCTTGGGTAAAATATTCCGGAGGTAAAATAGTCCCCCATTCGGATCTCTGGGCGGGGACTACTCAAGAGGATGTCGTTATCAGGAGAAAGAAAACTGGCATTCTACGGATCGGAGCGTGGAATGTCAGATCCCTTAATCGGGAAGGTAGGTTAGAAAATTTAAAAAGGGAAATGGATAGGTTGAAGTTAGATATAGTGGGAATTAGGGAAGTTCGGTGGCAGGAGGAACAAGACTTCTGGTCAGGTGACTACAGGGTTATAAACACAAAATCAAATAGGGGTAATGCAGGAGTAGGTTTAATAATGGATAGGAAAATAGGAATGCGGGTAAGCTACTACAAACAGCATAGTGAACGCATTATTGTGGCCAAGATAGATACGAAGCCCACGCCTACTACAGTAGTACAAGTTTATATGCCAACTAGCTCTGCAGATGACGAAGAAATTGAAGAAATGTATGATGAAATAAAAGAAATTATTCAGATTGTGAAGGGAGACGAAAATTTAATAGTCATGGGTGACTGGAATTCGAGTGTAGGAAAAGGGAGAGAAGGAAACATAGTAGGTGAATATGGATTGGGGGACAGAAATGAAAGAGGAAGCCGCCTGGTCGAATTTTGCACAGAGCATAACATAATCATAACTAACACTTGGTTTAAGAATCATGAAAGAAGGTTGTATACATGGAAGAACCCTGGCGATACTAAAAGGTATCAGATAGATTATATAATGGTAAGACAGAGATTTAGGAACCAGGTTTTAAATTGTAAGACATTTCCAGGGGCAGATGTGGACTCTGACCACAATCTATTGGTTATGACCTGTAGATTAAAACTGAAGAAACTGCAAAAAGGTGGGAATTTGAGGAGATGGGACCTGGATAAACTAAAAGAACCAGAGGTTGTACAGAGATTCAGGGAGAGCATAAGGGAGCAATTGACAGGAATGGGGGAAATAAATACAGTAGAAGAAGAATGGGTAGCTTTGAGGGATGAAGTAGTGAAGGCAGCAGAGGATCAAGTGGGTACAAAGACGAGGGCTAGTAGAAATCCTTGGGTAACAGAAGAAATATTGAATTTAATTGATGAAAGGAGAAAATATAAAAATGCAGTAAGTGAAACAGGCAAAAAGGAATACAAACGTCTCAAAAATGAGATCGACAGGAAGTGCAAAATGGCTAAGCAGGGATGGCTAGAGGACAAATGTAAGGATGTAGAGGCTTATCTCACTAGGGGTAAGATAGATACCGCCTACAGGAAAATTAAAGAGACCTTTGGAGATAAGAGAACGACTTGTATGAATATCAAGACCTCAGATGGAAACCCAGTTCTAAGCAAAGAAGGGAAAGCAGAAAGGTGGAAGGAGTATATAGAGGGTCTATACAAGGGCGATGTACTTGAGGACAATATTATGGAAATGGAAGAGGATGTAGATGAAGATGAAATGGGAGATATGATACTGCGTGAAGAGTTTGACAGAGCACTGAAAGACCTAAGTCGAAACAAGGCCCCCGGAGTAGACAATATTCCATTGGAACTACTGACGGCCGTGGGAGAGCCAGTCCTGACAAAACTCTACCATCTGGTGAGCAAGATGTATGAAACAGGCGAAATACCCACAGACTTCAAGAAGAATATAATAATTCCAATCCCAAAGAAAGCAGGTGTTGACAGATGTGAAAATTACCGAACTATCAGCTTAATAAGTCACAGCTGCAAAATACTAACACGAATTCTTTACAGACGAATGGAAAAACTAGTAGAAGCCAACCTCGGGGAAGATCAGTTTGGATTCCGTAGAAACACTGGAACACGTGAGGCAATACTGACCTTACGACTTATCTTAGAAGAAAGATTAAGGAAAGGCAAACCTACGTTTCTAGCATTTGTAGACTTAGAGAAAGCTTTTGACAATGTTGACTGGAATACTCTCTTTCAAATTCTAAAGGTGGCAGGGGTAAAATACAAGGAGCGAAAGGCTATTTACAATTTGTACAGAAACCAGATGGCAGTTATAAGAGTCGAGGGACATGAAAGGGAAGCAGTGGTTGGGAAGGGAGTAAGACAGGGTTGTAGCCTCTCCCCGATGTTGTTCAATCTGTATATTGAGCAAGCAGTAAAGGAAACAAAAGAAAAATTCGGAGTAGGTATTAAAATTCATGGAGAAGAAATAAAAACTTTGAGGTTCGCCGATGACATTGTAATTCTGTCAGAGACAGCAAAGGACTTGGAAGAGCAGTTGAATGGAATGGACAGTGTCTTGAAAGGGGGATATAAGATGAACATCAACAAAAGCTAAACAAGGATAATGGAATGTAGTCTAATTAAGTCGGGTGATGCTGAGGGAATTAGATTAGGAAATGAGGCACTTAAAGTAGTAAAGGAGTTTTGCTATTTGGGGAGCAAAATAACTGATGATGGTCGAAGTAGAGAGGATATAAAATGTAGGCTGGCAATGGCAAGGAAAGCGTTTCTGAAGAAGAGAAATTTGTTAACATCCAGTATAGATTTAAGTGTCAGGAAGTCATTTCTGAAAGTATTCGTATGGAGTGTAGCCATGTATGGAAGTGAAACATGGACGATAAATAGTTTGGACAAGAAGAGAATAGAAGCGTTCGAAATGTGGTGCTACAGAAGAATGCTGAAGATTAGATGGGTAGATCACATAACTAATGAGGAAGTATTGAATAGGATTGGGGAGAAGAGAAGTTTGTGGCACAACTTGACCAGAAGAAGGGATCGGTTGGTAGGACATGTTCTGAGGCATCAAGGGATCACCAATTTAGTATTGGAGGGCAGCGTGGAGGGTAAAAAATCGTAGAGGGAGACCAAGAGATGAATACACTAAGCAGATTCAGAAGGATGTAGGTTGCAGTAGGTACTGGGAGATGAAAAAGCTTGCACAGGATAGAGTAGCATGGAGAGCTGCATCAAACCAGTCTCAGGACTGAAGACCACAACAACAACAACAACTTCAGGTTTACTGTATCCCTTGGACTTTCTTATAGACGATGAAACACAGAAATTGCATCCGAATTTAATACAAAAGGCACAATGCCGACTTAAGTACAAGAGGACTGATACTCTAACTTTCTATGAGTTGAACCCCTCCTGTGAGTCCAGTTTTAGATTCCGATGCTTAACCTCTGGTTTACTGTATCCCTTGGACCTTCTTATTGACGATGAAACACAGAAATTGCATCCGTATTTAATACAAAAGGCACAATGCCGACTTAAGTAAAAGAGGACTGATACTCTAACTTTCTATGATTTGAACCTCTCCTGTGAGTCCAGTTTTAGATTCCGATGCTTCATTTAGGGTTTACTGTATCCCTTGGATCCTCTTATTGACGATGAAACACAGAAATTGCATCCGAATTTAATACAAAAGGCACAATGCCCACTTAAGTACATGAGGACTGAAACTCTAACTTTCTATGATTTGAACCTCTGCTGTGAGACCAGTTTTAGTTTCCGATGCTATACTTAAGGTTTACTGTATCCCTTGGACCTTCTTATTGACGATGAAACACAGAATGTGCATCCGAATTTAATACAAAAGGCACAATGCCGACTTAAGTACAAGAGGACTGACACTCTAATTTTCTATGATTTGAACCGCACCTGTGAGTTCAGTTTTAGATTCCGATGCTTTACTTCAGGTTTACTGTATCCCTTGGACCTTCTTATTGACGATGAAACACAGAAATTGCATCCGAATTTAATACAAAGAGCACAATACCGACTTAAGTAGAGGTGGAGTGACACTCTAACTTTTTATGATTTGAACCTCTGCTGTCAGTCCAGTTTTAGATTACGATGCTTCAGGTTTACTGTATCCCTCGAACCTTCTTATTGACGATGAAACACAGAAATTGCATCCGAATTTAATACAAAAGGCACAATGCCGACTTAAGTACAAGAAGACTGAAACTCTAACTTTCTATGATTTGAACCTCTCCTGTGAGTCCAGTTTTAGATTCCGATGCTTCACTTCAGGTTTACTGTATACCTTGCACATTCTTATTGACGATGAAACACAGATATTGCATCGGAATTAAATTCAAAAGGCATAATGCCGACTTAAGTACATGAGGACTGACACTCTAACTTTCTATGATTTGAACCTCTCCTGTGAGTCCAGTTTTAGATTCCGATGCTTCACTTCAGGTTTACTGTATCCCTTGCACCTTCTTATTGACGATGAAACACAGAAATTGCATTCGAATTTAATACAAAAGGAACAATGCCGACTTAAGTACAAGGAGAGTGACACTTTAACTTTCTATGAATTGAACGTCTCCTGTGAGTCCAGTTTTAGATTCCGATGCTTCACTTCAGGTTTACTGTATCCCTTGGACCATCTTATTGACGATGAAACACAGAAATTGCATCCGAATTTAATACAAAAGGCACAATGGCAACTTAAGTATTAGAGGAATGACACTCTCACTTTCTATGATTTGAACCTTTCCTGTGAGTCCAGTTTTAGATTCCGATGCTTCACTTCAGGTTTACTGTATCCCTTGGCCCTTCTTATTGACGATGAAACACAGAAATTGCATCCAAATTTAATACAAAAGGCACAATGCCGACTTAAGTACAAGAAGACTGACACTCTAACTTTCTATGATTTGAACCTCTCCTGTGAGTCCAGTTTTAGATTCCAATGCTTCACTTCAGGTTTACTGTATACCTTGCACATTCTTATTGACGATGAAACACAGATATTGCATCGGAATTAAATTCAAAAGGCATAATGCCGACTTAAGTACATGAGGACTGACACTCTAACTTTCTATGATTTGAACCTCTCCTGTGAGTACAGTTTTAGATTTCGATGCTTCACTTTATGTTTACTGTTTCCCTTGGACCTTCTTATTGACGATGAAACACAGAAATTGTATCGGAAATTATTACAAAAGGCACAATGCCGACATAAGTACAAGAGGACTGACACTTTCACTTTCTATGATTTGAACCTCGCCTGTGAGTCCAGTTTTAGATTCCGATGCTTCATTTCGGGTTTACTGTATCCCTTGGATCCTCTTATTGACGATGAAACACAGAAATTGCATCCGAATTTAATACAAAAGGCACAATGCCGACTTAAGTACATGAGGACTGAAACTCTAACTTTCTATGATTTGAACCTCTACTGTGAGACCAGTTTTAGTTTCCGATGCTTTACTTCAGGTTTACTGTATCCCTTGGACCTTCTTATTGACGATGAAACACAGAAATTGCATCCGAATTTAATACAAAAGGCACAATGCCGACTTAGGTACAAGAGGACTAATACTCTAACTTTCTATGATTTGAACCCCTCCTGTGAGTCCAGTTTTAGATTCCGATACTTAACCTCTGGTTTACTGTATCCCTTGGACCTTCTTATTGACGATGAAACACAGAAATTGCATCCGTATTTAATACAAAAGGCACAATGCCGACTTAAGTAAAAGAGGACTGATACTCTAACTTTCTACGATTTGAACCTCTCCTGTGAGTCCAGTTTTAGATTCCGATGCTTCATTTAGGGTTTACTGTATCCCTTGGATCCTCTTATTGACGATGAAACACAGATATTGCATCCGAATTTAATACAAAAGGCACAATGCCGACTTAAGTACATGAGGACTGAAACTCTAACTTTCTATGATTTGAACCTCTGCTGTGAGACCAGTTTTAGTTTCTGATGCTTCACTTCAGGTTTACTGTATCCCTTGGACCTTCCTATTGACTATGAAACACAGAAATTGCATCCGAATTTAATAGAAAAGGCACAATGGCAACTTAAGTATTAGAGGAATGACACTCTCACTTTCTATGATTTGAACCTTTCCTGTGAGTCCAGTTTTAGATTCCGATGCTTCACTTCAGGTTTACTGTATCCCTTGGCCCTTCTTATTGACGATGGAACACAGAAATTGCATCCGAATTTAATACAAGAGGCACAATGCCGACTTAAGTACAAGAAGACTGACACTCTAACTTTCTATGATTTGAACCTCTCCTGTGAGTCCAGTTTTAGATTCCAATGCTTCACTTCAGGTTTACTGTATACCTTGCATATTCTTATTGACGATGAAACACAGATATTGCATCGGAATTAAATTCAAAAGGCATAATGCCGACTTAAGTACATGAGGACTGACACTCTAACTTTCTATGATTTGAACCTCTCCTGTGAGTCCAGTTTTAGATTCCGATGCTTCACTTTAGGTATACTGTATATCTTGGACCTTCTTATTGACGATGAAACACACAAATTGCATCCGAAATTATTACAAAAGGCACAATGCCGACATAAGTACAGGAGGACTGACACTTCCACTTTCTATGATTTAAACCTCTACAGTGAGTCCAGTTTTAGATTCCGATGCTTCACTTCAGATTTACAGTATACCATGCACCTCTTAATGATGATGAAACACAGAAATTGCATCCGAATTTAATACAAAAGGCACAATGCCGACTTAAGTACAAGAGGACTGACACTCTAACTTTCTATGATTTGAACCTCTCCTGTGAGTCCAGTTTTAGATTCCGATGGTTCATTTCAGGTTCACTGTATACCTTGGACCTCCTTATTGACGATGAAGCACTGAAATTGCATCGCCAATTATAATCAAAAGGCACAATGCCGACTTAAGTACAAGAGGACTGACACTCTAACTTTATATGATTTGAACCTCTCCTGTGAGTCCAGTTTTAGATTCCGATGCGTCACTTCAGATTTACTGTATCCCTTGCACTTCTCACTGACTATGAAACACAGAAATTGCATCCAAATGTAATACAAAAGTCACAATGCCGACTTAAGTGCAAGAGGACTGAAACTCTAATTTTCAATGATTTGAACCTCTCCTGTCAGTCCAGTTTTAGATTCCGATGCGTCACTTCTGATTTACTATATCCCTTGGACCTTCTTACTGACTATGAAACACAGAAAATTGCATCCGAATTTAATACAAGAGGCACAATGCCGACTTAAGTACAAGAGGACTGACACTCTAACTTTCTATGATTTGAACCGCACCTGTGAGTCCAGTTTTAGATTCCGATGCTTCACTTTAGGTTTACTGTATCCCTTGCACCTTCTTATTGACGATGAAACACAGAAATTGCATCCGAATTTAATACAAAAGGCACAATGCCGACTTAAGTACATGAGGACTGAAACTCTAACTTTCTATGATTTGAACCTCTACTGTGAGACCAGTTTTAGTTTCCGATGCTTCACTCAGGTTACTGTATACCTTGGACTTTCTTATTCACGATGGAAACACAGAAATTGCATCTGAATTTAATAAAAAAGGCACAATGCTGACTTAAGTACAAGAGGACTGACACTCTAACTTTCAATGATTTTAACCGCTCCTGTGAGTCCAGTTTTAGATTCCGATGCTTCACTTTAGGTTTACTGTATCCCTTGCACCTTCTTATTGACGATGAATCACAGAAATTGCATCCGAATTTAATACCAAAGGCACCAATGCCGGCTTAAGCACATCATGACTGACACTCTAACTTTCTATTATTTGAACCTCTCCTGTGAGTCCAGTTTTTAGGTTCCGATGCTTCAATTCAGGTTTACTGTATACCTTGCACGTTCTTATTGACGATGAAAACACAGATATTGCATCGGAATTAATTCAAAAGGCATAATGACGACTTAAGTACATGAGGACTGACACTCTAACTTTCAATGATTTGAACCTGTCCTGTGAGTCCAGTTTTAGATTCCGATGCTTCACTTTAGGTTTACTGTATCCCTTGGAGCTTCTTATTGACGATGAAACACAGAAATTGCATCCGAATTTAATACAAAAGGCACAATGCCGACATAAGTACAAGAGGACTGACACTTTCCACTGTCTATGATTTGAAACCTCACCAGTGAGTCCCAGTTTTAGATTCCGGTGCTTCACTTCAGGTTTACTGTATACCTTGCACGTTCTTATTGACGATGAAACACAGAAATTGGATCCGAATTTAATACAAAATGCACAATGCCGACATAAGTACAAGAGGACTGACACTCTCACTTTCTATGTTTCGAACGTCTCCTATGAGTCCAGTTTTAGATTCCGATGGTTTACTTCAGGTTTACTGTATACCTTGGACCTTCTTATTGACGATGAAACACAGAAATTGCATCGGAATTAAATTCAAAAGGCACAATGCCGACTTAAATACAAGAGGACTGACACTCTAACTTTCTACGACTTGAACCTCTCCTGTGAGTCCAGTTTTAGATTCCGATGCTTCACTTCAGGTTTACTGTATCTCTTGGACCCTCTATTGACGATGTAACACAGAAGTTGTATCCGAATTTAATACAAAACGCACAATGCCGACATAAGTACAAGAGGACTGAAACTCTAACTTTCTATGATTTGAACCTCTGCTGTGAGACCAGTTTTAGTTTCTGATGCTTCACTTCAGGTTTACTGTATCCCTTGGAACTTCTATTGACGATGAAACACAGAATGTGCATCCGAATTTAATACAAAAGGCACAATGCCGACATAAGTACAAGAGGACTGACACTCTCACTTTCTATTTTTCGAACGTCTCCTATGAGTCCAGTTTTAGATTCCGATGGTTTACTTCAGGTTTACTGTATCCCTTGGACCTTCTTATTGACGATGAAACACAGAAAATTGCATCCGAATTTAATACAAAAGGCACAATGCCGACTAGGTACAAGAGGACTAATACTCTAACTTTCTATGATTTGAACCCCTCCTGTGAGTCAGTTTAGATTCCGATACTTAACCTCTGGTTTACTGTATCCTTGGACCTTCTTATTGACGATGAAACACAGAAATTGCATCCGGTATTTAATACGAAAGGCACAATGCCGACTTAAGTAAAAGAGGACTGATACTCTAACTTTTCTACGATTTGAACCTCTCCTGTGAGTCCAGTTTTAGATTCCGATGCTTCATTTAGGGTTTACTGTATCCCTTGGATCCTCTTATTGACGATGAAACACAGATATTGCATCCGAATTTAATACAAAAGGCACAATGCCGACTTAAGTACAAGAGGACTGAAACTCTAACTTTCTATGATTTGAACCTCTGCTGTGAGTCCAGTTTTAGTTTCCGATGCTTCACTTCAGGCTTACTGTATCCCTTGGACCTTCTTATTGACGATGGAACACAGAAATTGCATCCGAATTTAAGACAAAAGGCACAATGCCGACTTAAGTACAAGAGGACTGAAACTCTAACTTTCTATGATTTGAACCTCTGCTGTGGGTCCAGTTTTAGTTTCCGATGCTTCACTTCATGTTTACTGTATCCCTTGGACCTTCCTATTGACGATGAAACACAGAAATTGCATCCGAATTTAATACAAAAGGTACAATGGCAACTTAAGTGTTAGAGGAATGACACTCTCACTTTCTATGATTTGAACCTTTCCTGTGAGTCCAGTTTTAGATTCCGATGCTTCACTTCAGGGTTTACTGTATCCCTTGGCCCTTCTTATTGACGATGAAACACAGAAATTGCATCCGAATTTAATACAAGAGGCACAATGCCGACTTAAGTACAAGAAGACTGACACTCTAACTTTCTATGATTTCAACCTCTCCTGTGAGTCCAGTTTTAGATTCCAATGCTTCACTTCAGGTTTACTGTATACCTTGCATATTCTTATTGACGATGAAACACAGATATTGCATCGAATTAAATTCAAAAGGCATAATGCCGACTTAAGTACATGAGGACTGACACTCTAACTTTCTATGATTTGAACCTCTCCTGTGAGTCCAGTTTTAGATTCCGATGCTTCACTTTAGGTATACTGTATATCTTGGACCTTCTTATTGACGATGAAACACACAAATTGCATCCGAAATTATTGCAAAAGGCACAATGCCGACATAAGTACAGGAGGACTAGACACTTCCACTTTCTATGATTTGAACCTCTACAGTGAGTCCAGTTTTAGATTCCGATGCTTCACTTCAGATTTACAGTATACCATGCACCTTCTTAATGATGATGAAACACAGAAATTGCATCCGAATTTAATACATAAAACACAATGACGACTTAAGGACAAGAGGACTGACACCCTCACTTTCTATGATTTGAACTACCCTGTGAGTCCAGTTTTAGAATTCCGAAGCATCACTTCAGTTTACTGTATCCCTTGGACCTTCTTATTGACGATGAAACACAGAAATTGCATCCGAAATTAGTACAAAAGGCACAATACCGACTAAGTACAAGAGGACTGACATGGTAACTTTCTATGATTTGAACCTCTCCTGTGTGTCCAGTTTGAGATTCCGATGCTTCACTTCAAGTTACTGTATCCCTTGGATATTCTTATTGACGATGAAACACGAGAAAATACTGTAGAAATTGCATCGAATTTAATACAAAAGTCACATATGCCGACCTAAGTACAAGAGGACTGACACTCGTAACTTTCGATGATTTGAACCTCTCCTGTGAGTCCAGTTTTAGATTCCGATGCTTCACTTCAGGTTTTTTTGTATCCCTTGGTCCTTCTTAATGACGATGAAACACAGAAATTGCATCCGAATTTAATACAAAAGGCACAATGCCGACTTAAGTACAAGAGGACTGACACTCTAACTTTCTATGATTTGAACCTCTCCTGTGAGTCCAGTTTTAGATTCCGATGGTTCATTTCAGGTTCACTGTATACCTTGGACCTCCTTATTGACGATGTAGCACTGAAATTGCATCGGAATTATATTCAAAAGGCACAATGCCGACTTAAGTACAAGAGGACTGACACTCTAACTTTATATGATTTGAACCTCTCCTGTGAGTCCAGTTTTAGATTCCGATGCGTCACTTCAGATTTACTGTATCCCTTGCACTTTCTCACTGACTATGAAACACAGAAATTGCATCCAAATGTAATACAAAAGTCACAATGCCGACTTAAGTACAAGAGGACTGAAACTCTAATTTTCAATGATTTGAACCTCTCCTGTCAGTCCAGTTTTAGATTCCGATGCGTCACTTCTGATTTACTATATCCCTTGGACCTTCTTACTGACTATGAAACACAGAAATTGCATCCGATTTAATACAAGAGGCACAATGCCGACTTAAGTACAAGAGGACTGACACTCTAACTTTCTATGATTTGAACCGCACCTGTGAGTCCAGTTTTGGATTCCGATGCTTCACTTCAGGTTTACTGTATACCTTGGACTTTCTTATTCACGATGAAACACAGAAATTTCATCTGAATTTAATAAAAAAGGCACAATGCTGACTTAAGTACAAGAGGACTGACACTCTAACTTTCAATGATTTTAACCGCTCCCGTGAGGTCCAGTTTTAGATTCCGATGCTTCACTTTAGGTTTACTGTATCCCTTGCACCTTCTTATTGACGATGAATCACAGAAATTGCATCCGAATTTAATACCAAAGGCACAATGCCGGCTTAAGCACATCATGACTGACACTCTAACTTTCTATGATTTGAACCTCTCCTGTGAGTCCAGTTTTAGGTTCCGATGCTTCAATTCAGGTTTACTGTATACCTTGCACGTTCTTATTGACGATGAAACACAGATATTGCATCGGAATTAAATTCAAAAGGCATAATGACGACTTAAGTACATGGGACTGACACTCTAACTTTCAATGATTTGAACCTGTCCTGTGAGTCCAGTTTTAGATTCCGATGCTTCACTTTAGGTTTACTGTATCCCTTGGAGCTTCTTATTGACGATGGAAACACAGAAATTGCATCCGAATTTAATACAAAAGGCACAATGCCGACATAAGTACAAGAGGACTGACACATTCCACTGTCTATGATTTGAACCTCACCAGTGAGTCCAGTTTTAGATTCCGATGCTTCACTTCAGGTTTACTGTATACCTTGCACGTTCTTATTGACGATGAAACACAGAAATTGGATCCGAATTTAATACAAAAATGCACAATGCCGACATAAGTACAAGAGGACTGACACTCTCACTTTCTATGTTTCGAACGTCTCCTATGAGTCCAGTTTTAGATTCCGATGGTTTACTTCAGGTTTACTGTATACCTTGGACCTTCTTATTGACGATGAAACACAGAAATTGCATCGGAATTAAATTCAATAGGCACAATGCCGACTTAAATACAAGAGGACTGACACTCTAACTTTCTACGACTTGAACCTCTCCTGTGAGTCCAGTTTTAGATTCCGATGCTTCACTTCAGGTTTACTGTATCTCTTGGACCCTCTTATTGACGATGTAACACAGAAGTTGTATCCGAATTTAATACAAAAGGCACAATGCCGACATAAGTACAAGAGGACTGACACATTCACTGTCTATGATTTGAACCTCACCAGTGAGTCCAGTTTTAGATTCAGTTGCTTCACTTCAGGTTTACTGTATACCTTGCACGTTCTTATTGACGATGAAACACAGAAATTGGATCCGAATTTAATACAAATGCACAATGCCGACATAAGTACAAGAGGACTGACACTCTCACTTTCTATGTTTCGAACGTCTCCTATGAGTCCAGTTTTAGATTCCGATGCTTCACATCAGGTTTACTGTATGCCTTGGACCTTCTTATTGACGTTGAAACTCAGAAATTGCATCCGAATTTAATACAAAGAGCACAATACCGACTTAAGTAGAGGAGGAGTGACACTCTAACTTTCTATGATTCTAACCCCTCCTGTGAGACCAGTTTTAGTTTCCGATGCTTCACTTCAGGTTTACTGTATCCTTTGGACCATTATTATTGACGATGAAACACAGAAATTACATCCGAATTTAATAAAAAAGGCACAATGCCGACTTAAGTACAAGAGGTCTGAAACTCTAACTTCTATGATTTGAACCTCTGCTGTGAGTCCAGTTTTAGTTTCCGATGCTTCACTTCAGGTTTACTGTATCCCTTGGACCTTCTTATTGACGATGAATACACAGAAATTGCACATCCGAATTTAATACAAAAGGCACAATGCCGACTTAAGTACAAGAGGACTGAAACTCTAACTTTCTATGATTTGAACCTCTGCTGTGTGTCCAGTTTTAAGTTTCCGATGGCTTCACTTCATGTTTACTGTATCCCTTGGACCTTCCTATTGACGATGAAACACAGAAATTGCATCCGAATTTAATAAAAAAGGCACAATGCCAACTTAAGTACAGGAGGACTAATACTCTAACTTTCTACGATTTGAACCCCTCCTGTGAGTCCAGTTTTAGTTTCCAATGCTTCACTTCAGGTTTACTGTATCCTTTGGACCTTCCTATTGACGATGAAACACAGAAATTGCATCCGAATTTAATAAAAAAGGCACAATGCCAACTTAAGTACAAGAGTACTGATACTCTAACTTTCTATGATTTGAACCCCTCCTGTGAGTCCAGTTTTAGTTTCCGATGCTTCACTTCAGGTTTACTGTATCCTTTGGACCTTCTTATTGACGATGAAACACAGAAATTGCATCCGAATTTAATAAAAAAAGCACAATGCCGACTTAAGTACAAGAGGACTGATACTCTAACTTTCTATGATTTGAACCCCTCCTGTGAGTCCAGTTTTAGATTCCTTGGATCCTCTTATTGACGATGAAACACAGAAATTGCATCCGAATTTAATACAAAGAGCACAATACCGACTTAAGTAGAGGAGGAGTGACACTCTAACTTTCTATGATTTGAACCTCTGCTGTCAGTCCAGTTTTAGATTACGATGCTTCAGGTTTACTGTATCCCTCGGACCTTCTTATTGACGATGAAACACAGAAATTGCATCCGAATTTAATACAAAAGGCACAATGCCGACTTAAGTACAAGAGGACTGAAACTCTAACTTTCTATGATTTGAACCTCTGCTGTGAGTCCAGGTTTAGTTTCCGATGCTTCACGTCAGGTTTACTGTCTCCCTTGGACCTTCTTATTGATGATGAAACTCAGAAATTGCATCCGAATTTAATACAAAAGGCACAATGCCGACTTAAGTACAAGAGGACTGAAACTCAAACTTTCTATGATTTGAACCTCTGCTGTGGGTCCAGTTTTAGTTTCCGATGCTTCACTTAATGTTTACAGTATCCCTTGGACCTTCCTATTGACGATGAAACATAGTAATTGCATCCGAAGATAATACAAAAGGCACAATGCCGACTTAAGTAGAAGACGACTGAAACTCTAACTTTCTATGATTTGAACCACTCCTGTGAGTCCAGTTTTAGATTCCGATGCTTCTCTTAGGGTTTACTGTATACCTTGGACCTTCTTATTGACGATAAAACACAGAAATAGCATCCGAATTCAATACAAAAGGCACAATGCCGACTTAAGTACAAGAGGACTGAAACTCTAACATTCTATGATTTGACCCTCTCCTGTGGGTCCAGTTTTAGTTTCCGATGCTTCACTTCAGGTTTACTGTATACCTTGGACCTTCTTATTGACGATCAAACACAGAAATTCCATCTGAATTTAATACAAAAGGCACAATGCCGACTTAAGTACAAGAGGACAGACACGCTATCTTTCTATGATTTGAACCTCTCGTGTGTGTCCAGTTTTAGGTTCCGATGCTTCACTTCAGGTGTACTGTATACCTTGGACCTTCTTACTGACGATGAAACACAGAAATTTCATCCGAATAAAATACAAAAGGCAGAATGCCGACTTATGTACAAGATGACTCACACTCTAACTTTCTTTGATTTAATCCTCTCCTGTGAGTCCAGTTCTAAATTCCGATGCTTCACTTCAGGTTTACTTTATACCTTGGACCTTCTTATTGACGATGTAGCACAGAAATTGCATCCGAATGTAATACAAAAGGCACAATGCCGACTTAAGTACAAGAGGACTGTTACTCTAACTTTCTATGATTTGAACACCGCCTGTGAGTCCAGTTTTAGTTTCCGATGCTTCACTTCAGGTTTACTGTATCCTTTGGACCTTCTTATTGACGATGAAACACAGAAATTGCACCCGAATTTAATAAAATAGGCACAATGCCGACTTCAGTACAAGAGGACTGATACTCTAACTTTCTATGATTTGAACCCCTCCTGTGAGTCCAGTTTTAGATTCCGATGCTTAACCTCTGGTTTACTGTATCCCTTGGACCTTCTTATTGACGATGAAACACAGAAATTGCATCCGTATTTAATACAAAATGCACAATGCCGACTTAAGTAAAAGAGGACTGATACTCTAACTTTCTATGATTTGAACCTCTCCTGTGAGTCCAGTTTTAGATTCCGATGCTTCATTTACGGTTTACTGTATCCCTTGGATCCTCTTTTTGACGATGAAACACAGAAATTGCATCCGAATTTAATGCAAAAGGCACAATGCCGACTTAAGTACATGAGGACTGAAACTCTAACTTACTATGATTTGAACCCCTCCTGTGAGTCCAGTTTTAGATTCAGATGCTTCACTTCAGGTTTACTGTATCCCTTGGACCTTCTTATTGACGATGAAACACAGAAATTGCATCCGAATTTAATACAAAGAGCACAATACCGACTTAAGTAGAGGAGGAGTGACACTCTAACTTTCTATGATTCTAACCCCTCCTGTGAGACCAGTTTTAGTCTCCGATGCTTCACTTCAGGTTTACTGTATCCTTTGGACCTTCTTATTGACGATGAAACACAGAAATTACATCCGAATTTAATAAAAAAGGCACAATGCCGACTTAAGTACAAGAGGACTGATACTCTAACTTTCTATGATTTGAACCGCTCCTGTGAGTCCAGTTTTAGATTCCGATGCTTAACCTCTGGTTTACTGTATCCCTTGGACCTTCTTATTGACGATGAAACACAGAAATTGCATCCGTATTTAATACAAAAGGCACAATGCCGACTTAAGTACAAGAGGACTGATACTCTAACTTTCGATGATTTGAACCTCTCCTGTGAGTCCAGTTTTAGATTCCGATGCTTCACTTCAGGTTTACTGTATCCCTTGGACCCTCTTATTGACGATGAAACACAGAAATTGCATCCGAATTTAATACAAAAGACACAAAGCCGACTTAAGTACAAGAGGACTGAAACTCTAACTTTCTATGCTTTGAACCTCTGCTGTGAGTCCAGTTTTAGTTTCCGATGCTTCACTTCAGGTATACTGTATCCCTTGGACCTTCTTATTGACGATGAAACATAGAAATTGCATCCGAAATTAATAAAAAAGGCACAATGCCGACTTAAGTACAAGTGGACTGAAACTCTAACTTTGTATGATTTTAACCTCTGCTGTGAGACCAGTTTTAGATTCCGATGCTTAACTTCAGGTTTACTGTATCCCTTGGACTTTCTTATAGACGATGAAACACAGATATTGCATCCGAATTTAATACAAAAGGCACAATGCCGATTTAAGTACAAGAGGACTGATACTCTAACTTTCTATGATTTGAACCCCTCCTGTGAGTCCAGTTTTAGATT
The DNA here is from genome assembly GCF_021461395.2 of Schistocerca americana. Taxonomy (NCBI): domain Eukaryota; kingdom Metazoa; phylum Arthropoda; class Insecta; order Orthoptera; family Acrididae; genus Schistocerca; species Schistocerca americana. The sequence continues at coordinate 195,616 of NW_025725101.1, read as the reverse complement.
CCGATGCTTAACTTCTGGTTTACTGTATCCCTTGGACCCTCGTATTGACGATGAAACACAGAAATTGCATCCGAATTTAATACAAAAGGCACAATGCCGACTTAAATACAAGAGTACTGAAACTCTAACTTTCTATGATTTGAACCTCTGCTGTGAGTCCAGTTTTAGTTTCCGATGCTTCACTTCAGGTTTACTGTATTCCTTGGACCTTCTTATTGACGATGAAACACAGAAATTGCATCCGAATTTAACACAAAAGGCACAATGCCGACTTAAGTACAAGAGGACTGAAACTCTAACTTTCTATGATTTGAACCTCTGCTGTGAGTCCAGTTTTAGTTTCCGATGCTTCACTTCAGGTTTACTGTATCCCTTGGACCTTCTTATTGACGATGAAACACAGAAATTGCATCCGAATTTAATACAAAAGGCACAATGCCGACTTAAGTACAAGAGGACTGAAACTCTAACTTTCTATGATTTGAACCTCTGCTGTGTGTCCAGTTTTAGTTTCCGATGCTTCACTTCATGTTTACTGTATCCCTTGGACCTTCCTATTGACGATGAAACACAGAAATTGCATCCGAATTTAATAAAAAGGCACAATGCCAACTTAAGTACAGGAAGACTGATACTCTAACTTTCTACGATTTGAACCCCTCCTGTGAGTCCAGTTTTAGTTTCCAATGCTTCACTTCAGGTTTACTGTATCCTTTGGACCTTCCTATTGACGATGAAACACAGAAATTGCATCCGAATTTAATAAAAAAGGCACAATGCCAACTTAAGTACAAGAGGACTGATACTCTAACTTTCTATGATTTGAACCCCTCCTGTGAGTCCAGTTTTAGTTTCCGATGCTTCACTTCAGGTTTACTGTATCCTTTGGACCTTCTTATTGACGATGAAACACAGAAATTGCATCCGAATTTAATACAAAGAGCACAATACCGACTTAAGTAGAGGAGGAGTGACACTCTAACTTTCTATGATTTGAACCTCTGCTGTCAGTCCAGTTTTAGATTACGATGCTTCAGGTTTACTGTATCCCTCGGACTTTCTTATCGACGATGAAACACAGAAATTGCATCCGAATTTAATACAAAAGGCACAATGCCGACTTAAGTACAAGAGGACTGAAACTCTAACTTTCTATGATTTGAACCTCTGCTGTGAGTCCAGTTTTAGTTTCCGATGCTTCACGTCAGGTTTACTGTCTCCCTTGGACCTTCTTATTGATGATGAAACACAGAAATTGCATCCGAATTTAATACAAAAGGCACAATGCCGACTTAAGTACAAGAGGACTGAAACTCTAACTTTCTATGATTTGAACCTCTGCTGTGGGTCCAGTTTTAGTTTCCGATGCTTCACTTCATGTTTACTGTATCCCTTGGACCTTCCTATTGACGATTAAACACAGAAATTGCATCTGAATTTAATAAAAAAGCACAATGCCAACTTAAGTACAAGAGGACTGATACTCTAACTTTCTATAATTTGAACCCCTCCTGTGAGTCCAGTTTTAGTTTCCGATGCTTCACTTCAGGTTTACTGTATCCTTGGGACCTTCTTATTGACGATGAAACACAGAAGTTTCATCCGAATTTAATAAAAAAGGCACAATGCCGACTTCAGTACAAGAGGACTGATACTCTAACTTTCTATGATTTGAACCCCTCCTGTGAGTCCGGTTTTAGTTTCCGATGCTTAACCTTTGGTTTACTGTATCCCTTGGACCTACTTATTGACGATGAAACACAGAAATTGCATCCGTATTTAATACAAAAGGCAAAATGCCGACTTAAGTAAAAGAGGACTGATACTCTAACTTTCTATGATTTGAACCTCTCCTGTGAGTCCAGTTTTAGATTCCGATGCTTCATTTCGAGTTTACTGTATCCCTTGGATCCTCTTATTGACGATAAAACACAAGAATTGCATCCGAATTTAATACAAAAGGCACAATGCCGACTTAAGTACAAGAGGACTGAAACTCTAATTTTCTATGATTTGAACCTCTCCTGTGGGTCCAGTTTTAGTTTCCGATGCTTCACTTCAGGTTTACTGTATAACTTGGACATTCTTATTGACGATGAAACACAGAAATTGCATCTGAATTTAATACAAAAGGCTCAATGCCGACATAAGTACAAGTGGACTGACACTCCAACTTTCCATGATTTGAACCACTCCTGTGAGTCCAGTTTTAGATTCCGATGCTTCTCTTAGGGTTTACTGTATACCTTGGACCTTCTTATTGACGATAAAACACAGAAATAGCATCCGAATTCAATACAAAAGGCACAATGCCGACTTAAGTACAAGAGGACTGACACTCTAACTTTCTTTGATTTGAACCTCTCCTGTGAGTCCAGTTTTAGTTTCCGATGCTTCACTTCAGGTTTACTGTATCCCTTGGACCTTCTTATTGACGTTGAAACACAGAAATTGCATCCGAATTTAATACAAAAGGCACAATGCCGACTTAAGTACAAGAGGACTGACACTCTAACTTTCTATGATTTGAACTCCTCCTGTGTGTCCAGTTTAAGATTAAGATGCTTAACTTCAGGTTTACTGTATACCGTGGACCTTCTTGTTGACGATGAAACACAGAAATTGCATCTGAATCTAATACAAAGAGCACAATGCAGACTTAAGTTCAAGATGACTCACACTCCATTTTCCTATGTTTTAAACCTCTCCTGTGAGTCCAGTTTTAAACTCCGATGCTTCACTTCAGGTTTACTTTATACCTTGGACCTTCTTATTGACGATGTAGCACAGAATTTGCATCCGAATGTAATACAAAAGGCACAATGCCGACTTAACTACAAGAGGACTGTTACTTTAACTTTCTATGATTTGAACCTCTCCTGTGAGTCCAGTTTTAGGTTCCGATGCTTCACTTCAGGTGTACTGTTTTTCTTGGACGTTCTTATTGACGATGAAAAACAGATATTGCATCCGAATTTAATACAAAAGGCACAATGCCAACTTAAGTACAAGAGGACTGACACTCCAACTTTCTATGATTTGAAATATTCCTGTGAGTCCAGTTTTAGTTTCCGATGCTTCACTTCAAGTTTACTGTATCCCTTGGACCTTCTTATTGACGATGAAACACAGAAATTGCATCCGAATTTAATGTAAAAGGCACAATGCCGATTTAACAACTAGAGGACTGACACTCTAACTTTCTTTGATTTGAACCTCTCCTGTGAGTCCAGTTTTAGTTTCCGATGCTTCACTTCAGGTTTACTGTACCCCTGGGAACGTCTTAATGACGTTGAAACACAGAAATTGCATCCGAATTAAATACAAAAGGCACAATGCCGACTTAAGTACAAGAGGACTGACACTCTAACTTTCTATGATTTGAACCCCTATTGTGTGTCCAGTTTTAGATTAAGATGCTTAACTTCAGGTTTACTGTATACCGTGGACCTTCTTATTGACGATGAAACACAGAAATTGCAACTGAATTTAATACAAAAGGCACAATGCCGACTTAAGAACAAGAGGACAGACATGCTATCTGTCTATGATTTGAACCTCTCCTGTGACTCCAGTTTCAGATTCGGATGCTTCACTTCTGGTTTACTGTATACCTTGGACCTTCTTATTGACGATGAAACACAGAAATTGCATCCGAATTTAATACAAAAGGCACAAAGCCGACTTAAGTACAAGAGGACTAACACTCCAATATTTTATGATTTGAACCTCTCCTGTGAGTCCAGTTTTCGATTCTGATGCTTCACTTCAGGTTTACTGTATCCCCTGGACTTTCTTATTGACGATGACACACAGAAATTCCATCTGAATTTAATACAAAAGGCACAATGCCGACGTAAGTACAAGAGGACTGACACTCTAACTTTCTATGATTTGAACCCTTCCTGTGAGTCCAGTTTTAGATTCCGATGCTTCACTTCAAGTTTACTGTATACCTTGGACCTTCTTATTGACGATGAAACACAGAAATTGCATCCGAATTTAATACAAATGGCTCAATGCCAACTTAAGTACAAGAGGACTGTAACTCTAACTTTCTATGATTTGAACCTCTCCTGTGTGTCCAGTTTTAGTTTCCGATGCATCACATCGGGTTTACTGTATACCTTGGACTTTCTTATTGACGATGAAACACAGAAATTGCATCCGAATTTAATACAAAAGGCACAATGCCGACTTAAGTACAAGAGGACTGAAACTTGAACTTTCTATGATTTGTACCTCTCCTGTGGGTCCAGTTTTAGTTTCCAATGCTTCACTTCGGGTTTACTGTATCCCTTGGACCATCTTATTGACGATGAAACGCAGAAATTGCATCCGAATTTAATACAAAAGGCTCAATGCCGACTTATGTACAAGTGGACTGACACTCTAACTTTCTATGATTTGAACCTCACCTGTGAGTCCAGTTTTAGATTCCGATGCTTCACTTCAGGTTTACTTTATACATTTGACCTTCTTATTGACGATGTAGCACAGAAATTGCATCCGAATGTAATACAAACGGCACAATGCCGACTTAATTAAAAGGGGACTGACACTCTAACTTTCTATGATTTGAACGTCTCCTGTGAGTCCAGTTTTAGATTCCGATGCTTCACTTCTGGCTTACTGTATCCCTAGGACCTTCTTATTGACGATGAAAAACAAAAATTGCATCCGAAGTTAATACAAAAGGCACAATGCCGACTTAAGTACTAAAGAACTGACACTCTAACTTTCTTTGATTTGAACCTCTCCTGTGAGTCCAGTTTTAGTTTCCGATGCTTTACTTTAGGTTTACTGTATCCCTTGGACCTTCTTATTGACGATGAAACACAGAAATTGCATCCGAATTTAATACAAAAGGCACAATGCCGACTTAAGTACAAGAGGACTGACACTCTAACTTTCTATGATTTGAACATCTCCTGTGAGTTCAGTTTGCGATTCCGATGCTTCACTTCAGGTTTACTGTTTCCATTTTACCTACTTATTGACGATGAAAGACAGATATTCCATCTGAATTTAATACAAAAGGCACAATGCCGACTTAAGGAGAAGAGGCCTGACATTCTAACTTTCAATGATTTGAACCTCTCCTGTGAGTCCAGTTTGAGTTTCCGATGCTTCACTTCAGGTTTACTGTAGCCCTTGGACCTTCTTATTGACGATGAAACACAGAAATTGCATCCGAATTTAATACAAAAGGCACAATGCCGACTTAAATACAAGAGGACTGACACTCTAATTTTCTGTGATTTGAACCTCTCCGGTGAGCCCAGTCTTAGTTTCCGATGCTTCACTTCAGGTTTACTTTATCCCTTGGACCTTCTTAGTGACGATGAAATACAGAAATTGCATCCCAATTTAATACATAAGGCACAATGCCGACTTAAGTACAAGAGGACCGACACTCTAACTTTCTATGATTTGAACCTCTCCTGTGAGTCCAGTTTTAGATTCCGATGGTTCACTTAGGGTTTACTGTATACCTTGGACCTTCTTATTGACGATGAAACACAGAAATTACATCCGAGATTAATACAAAAGGCACAATGCCGACTTCAGTACAAGTGGACTGACACTCTAATTTCTATGATTTGAACCTCTCCTGTGAGTCCAGTTTGCGCTTCCGATGCTTCACTTCAGGTTTACTGTATCCCTTGGACCTTCTAATTGACGATGAAACACAGAAATTCCATCTGAATTTAATACAAAAGGCAAAATGCCGACGTAAGTACAAGAGGACTGACACTCTAGCTTTCCATGATTTGAACCCTTCCTGTGACTCCAGTTTTAGATTCCGATGCTTCACTTCAGGTTTACTGTATACCTTGGACCTTTTAATCGACAACGAAACACAGAAATTGCATCCGAATTTAATACAAATGGCCCAATGCCGACTTAAGTACAAGAGGACTGACCCTCTAACTTTCTATGATTTGACCCTCTCCTGTGAGTCCAGTTATAGATTGCGATGCTTTACTTAGGGTTTACTGTATAGCTTGGACCTTCTTATTGACGATGAAACACAGAAATTGCATCCGAATTCAATACAAAAGGCACAATGCCAACTTAAGTACAAGAGGACTGACACTCTAACTTTCCATGAGTTGAACCTCTCCTGTGAGTCCAGTTTTAGATTCCGATGCGTCACTTCAGGTTCACTGTATCCCTTGACCTTCTTATTGACGATGAAACACAGATATTGCATCTGAATTTATTACAAAAGTCACAATGCCGACTTAAGTACAAGAGGACTGACACTCTTACTTCCTATGATTTGAACCTCTCCTTTGAGTACAGTTTTATGTTCCGATGCTTCACTTCAGGTTTACTGTATCCCTTGGAACTTCTTATTGACGATGAAACACAGAAATTGCAACCGAATTTTGTACAAAAGGCACAATGCTGACTCAAGTACAAGAGGACTGACACTCTAACTTTCTATGATTTGAACCTCTCCTGTGAGTCCAGTTATAGATTCCGATGCTTCACTTAGGGTTTACTGTATACCATGGACCTTCCTATTGACGATGAAACACAGACATTGCATCCGAATTTAATACTAATGGCACAATGCCGACTTAAGTACATGAGGACTGACACTCTAACTTTCCATGATTTGAACCTCTCCTGTGAGTCCAGTTTTACATTCCGATGCTTCACTTCAGGTTTACTGTATACCTTGGACCTTCTTATTGACGATGAAACCCAGAAATTCCATCTGAATTTAATACAATAGGCACAATGCCGACTTAAGTACAAGAATACAGACACGCTATCTGTCTATGATATGAACCTCTCATGTGAGTCCAGTTTTAGATTCCGATGCATCACTTCAGGTTTACTGTATATCTTTGACCTTCTTATTGACGATGAAACACAGACATTGCATCCGAATTTAATACAAAAGTCACAATGCCGACTTAAGTACAAGGGGACTGACACTTTAACTTTCTATGATTTGAACCACTCCCGTGAGTCCAGTTTTAGACTCCGATGCTTCACTTCAGGTGTACTGTATACCTTGGACCTTCTTATTAACGATGAAACACAGAAATTTCATCCAAATTTAATACAAAAGGCACAATGCCGACTTAAGTACAAGATGACTGACACTCTAACATTCTATGATTTAAACCTCTCCTGTGAGTCCAGTTTTAAATTCCGATGCATCACTTCAGGTTTACTTTATACCTTGGACCTTCTTATTGACGATGTAGGACAGAAATTGCATCCGAATGTAATACAGAAGGCACAATGCTAACTTAAGCACCAGAGAACTGACACTCTAACATTCTATGATGTGAACCTCTCCTGTGAGTCCAGTTTTAGATTCCGATGCTTCACTTCTGGTTTACTGTATCCCTTGGACCTTCTTATTGACGATGAAAAACAGAAATTGCATCCGAATTTAATACAAAAGTCACAATGCCGACTTAAGGACAAGAGGCCTGACACTCTAACTTTCTATGATTTGAACCTCTCCTGTGAGTCCAGTTTGAGATTCCGATGCTTCACTTGAGGTTTACTGTAGCCCTTGGACCTTCTTATTGACGATGAAACACAGAAATTGCATCCGAATTTAATCCAAAAGGCATAATGCCGACTTAAGTTCAAGAGGACTGACACTCTAATTTTCTATGATTTGAACCTCTCCGGTGAGCCCAGTCTTAGTTTCTGATGCTTCACTTCAGGTTTACTTTATCCCTTGGACCTTCTTAGTGACGATGAAATACAGAAATTGCATCCGAATTTAATACATAAGGCACAATGCCGACTTAAGTACAAGAGTACTGACACTCTAACTTTCTATGATTTGAACCTCTCCTGTGAGTCCAGTTTTAGATTCCGATGCTTCACTTAGGGTTTACTGTATACCTTGGACCTTCTTATTGACGATGAAACACAGAAATTGCATCCGAATTTTATACAAAAGGCACAATGCCGACTTAAGTACAAGAGGACTGACACTCTAATTTCTATGATTTGAAACTCACCTGTGAGTCCAGTTTGCGATTCCGATGCTTCACTTCAGGTTTACTGTATCCCTTGGACCTTCTTATTGACGATGAAACACAGAAATTCCATCTGAATTTAATATAAAATGCACAATGCCGACGTAAGTACAAGAGGACTGACACTCTAGCTTTCCATGATTTGAACCCTTCCTGTAAATCCAGTTTTAGATTCCGATGCTTCACTTCAGGTTTACTGTATACCTTGGACCTTCTTATTGACAATGAAACACAGAAATTGCATCCGAATTTAATACAAATGGCCCAATGCCGACGTAAGTACAAGAGGACTGACACTCTAACTTTCTATGATTAGAACCTCTCCAGTGAGTCCAAATTTAGTTTCCGATGCTTCACTTCAGGTTTACTGTATCCCATGGACCTTCTTATTGACGATGAAACACAGAAATTGCATCCGAATTTAATACAAGAGGCACAATGCCGACTTAAGTACAAGATGACTGACACACTAACTTTCTGTGCTTTGAACCTCTCCTGTGAGTCCAGTTTTAGTTTCCGATGCATCACTTCTGGTTTACTGTATACCTTGGACTTTCTTATTGACGATGAAACACAGAAATTGCATCCGAATTTAATACAAAAGGCACAATGCCGACTTAAGTACAAGAGGACTGAAACTCTAACTTTCAATGATTTGAACCTCTCCTGTAAGTCCAGTTTTAGTTTCCGATGCTTCACTTCAGGTTTACTTTATACCTTGGACCTTCTTATTGACGATGTAGCACAGAAATGGCATCCGAATGTAATACAAAAGCACAATGCCGAATTAAACACAAGAGAACTGACACTCTAACTTTCTATGATGTGAACCTCTCCTGTGAGTCCAGTTTTAGTTTCCGATGCTTCACTTCTGGTTTACTGTATCCTTTGGACCTTCTTATTGACGATGAAAAACAGAAATTGCATCGGAATTTAATACAAAAGGCACAATGCCGACTTAAGTACAAGAGGACTGAAACTCTAACTTTCAATGATTTGAGCCTCTCCTGTGAGTCCAGTTTTAGTTTCCGATCCTTCACTTCTGGTTTACTGTATCCCTTGGTCCTTCTTATTGACGATGATACACAGAAATTGCATCCGAATTTAATACAAAAGGCACAATGCCGACTTAAGTACTACAGGACTGACACTGTAATTTTCTATGATTTGAACCTCTTCTGTGAGTCTAGTTTTAGTTTCCGATGCTTCACTTCAGGTTTACTGTATCTCTTGGACCTTCTAATTGACAATGACACACAGAAATTGTATCCGAATTTAATACAAAAGGCACAATGCCGACTTAAGTGCAAGTGGACTGACACTCTAACTTTCTATGATTTGAACCCCTCCTGTGAGTCCAGTTTTAGATTCCGATGCTTCAGTTCAGGTTTACTGTATACCTAGGACCTTCTTTTTGAAGATGAAACACAGAAATTACATCGGAATTGAATACAAAAATCACAATAACGACTTAAGTACTAGAGGACTGACACTCTAACTTTCTATGATTTGAACCTCTCCTTTGAGTCCAGTTTTAGGTTCCGATGCTTGACTTCAGGTTTACCGTATCGCTTGGAACTTCTTATTGACGATGAAACACAGAAATTGCAACCGAATTTAGTACAAAAGGCACAATGACGACTTAAATACAAGAGAACTGACATTCTAACTTCCTATGATTTGAATCTCTTCTGTGAGTCCAGTTTGCGATTCCGATGCTTCGCTTCAGGTTTACTGTTTCCATTGGACCTACTTATTGACGATGAAAGACAGAAATTCAAACTGAATTTAATATAAAATCACAATGTCGACTTAAGGACAAGAGGTCTGACACTCTAACTTTCTATGATTTGAACCTCTCCTGTGAGACCAGTTTTAGATTCCGATGGTTCACCTCAGGTTTACTGTATCACTTGGACATTGTTATTGACGAGGAAACACAGAAATTGCATCCGAATTTAATACAAAAGGCACAATGCCGACTTAAGTACAAGAGGACTGACACTCTAACTTTCTATGATTAGAACCTCTCCAGTGAGTCCAAATTTGTGTCCGTTTCTTCACTTCAGGTTTACTGTATCCCTTGAACCTTCTTATTGACGATGAAACACAGATATTGCATCCGAATTTAATACAAAAGGCACAATGCCGACTTAAGTACAAGATGACTGACACTCTACCTTTCTATGCTTTGAACCTCTCCTGTAAGTCCAGTTTTAGTTTCCGATGCATCACTTCTGGTTTACTGTATACCTTGGACTTTCTTATTGACGATGAAACACAGAAATTGCATCCGAATTTCATACAAAAGGCACAATGCCGACTTAAGTACAAGAGGACTGAAACTCTAACTTTCTATGATTTGAACCTCTCCTGTAAGTCCAGTTTTAATTTCCGATGCTTCACTTCAGGTTTACTGTATCCCTTGGACCTCCTTATTGACGATGGAACACAGAAATTGCATCCGAATTTAATACAAATGGCACAATGCCGACTTAAGTACAAGAGGACTGACACTCTAACTTTCTATGATTTGAACCTCTCCAGTGAGTCCAGTTTTAGATTCCGATGCTTTACTTAGGGATTACTGTATACCTTGGACCTTCTTATTGACGATGAAAAACAGAAATTGCATCCGAATTCAATACAAAAGGCACAATGACAACTTAAGTACAAGAGGACTGACACTGCAACTTTCCATGATTTGAACCGCTCCTTTGAGTCCAGTTTTAGATTCCGATGCGTCACTTCAGGTTCACTGTATCCCTTGACCTTCTTATGGACGATGAAACACAGATATTGCATCTGAATTTAATACAAAAGGCAGAATGCCGACTTAAGTACAAGAGGACTGACACTCTAACTTCCTATGATTTGAACCTCTCCTTTGAGTAGAGTTTTAGGTTCCGATGCTTCACTTCTGGTTTACTGTTTCCCTTGGACCTTCTTATTGACGATGAAACAGAGACATTGCATCCGAATTTAATACTAAAGGCACAATGCCGACTTAAGTACATGAGGACTGACACTCTAACTTTCCATCATTTGAACCTCTCCTGTTAGTCCAGTTTGCGATTCCGATGCTTCACTTCAGGTTTACTGTATCCCTTGGTCCTTCCTATTGACGATGAATGACAGATATTCCATCTGAATTTAATAAAAAAAGCACAATGCCGACTTAAGGACAAGAGGACTGACACTCTAACTTCCTATGATTTGAACCTCTCCTTTGAGTAGAGTTTTAGGTTCCGATGCTTCACTTCAGGTTTACTGTATCCCTTGGACCTTCTTATTGACGATGAAATACAGAAATTGCATCCGAATTTAATTCAAAAGGCACAAAGCCGACTCAAGTACAAGAGGACTGACACTCTAATTTTCCTTGATTAGAACCCCTCCTGTGAGTCCAGTTTTAAATTCCGATGCTTCACTTCAGGTTTACTGTATACCTTGGACCTTCTTATTGACGATGAAACATAGAAATTCCATCTGAATTTAATACAAAAGGCACAATGCCGACTTAAGTACAAGAGGACAGACACGCTATCTTTCTATGATTTGAACCTCTCATGTGAGTCCAGTTTTAAATTCCGATGCATCACTTCAGGTTTACTGAATATCTTTGACCTTCTTATTCACGATGAAACATAGAAATTGCATCCGAATTTAATACAAAAGTCACAATGCCGACTTAAGTACAAGGGTACTGACACTCTAACTTTCTATGATTTGAACCACTCCCGTGAGTCCAGTTTTAGATTCCGAAGCTTCACTTCAGGTGTACTGTATACCTTGGACCTTCTTATTAACGATGAAACACAGAAATTTCATCCGAATTTAATACAAAAGGCACAATGACAACTTAAGTACAAGAGGACTGACACTGCAACTTTCCATGATTTGAACCGCTCCTTTGAGTCCAGTTTTAGATTCCGATGCGTCACTTCAGGTTCACTGTATCCCTTGACCTTCTTATGGACGATGAAACACAGATATTGCATCTGAATTTAATACAAAAGGCAGAATGCCGACTTAAGTACAAGATGACTGACACTCTAACATTCTTTGATTTAAACCTCTCCTGTGAGTCCAGTTTTAAATTCCGATGCTTCACTTCAGGTTTACTTTTTACCTTGGACCTTCTTATTGACGATGTAGCACAGAAATTGCATCCGAATGTAATACAAAAGGCACAATGCCGACTTAAGCACAAGAGAACTGACACTCTAACTTTCTATGATGGGAACCTCTCCTGTGAGTCCAGTTTTAGATTCCGATGCTTCACTTCTGGTTTACTGTATCCCTTGGACCTTCTTATTGACGATGAAAAACAGAAATTGCATCCGAATTTAATACAAAAGGCACAGTGCCGACTTAGGTACAAGAGGACTGACACTCTAACTTCCTATGATTTGAACCTCTCCTTTGAGTACAGTTTTAGGTTCCGATGCTTCACTTCAGGTTTACTGTAACCCTTGGAACTTCTTATTGACGATGAAACACAGAAATTGCAACCGAAGTTAGTACAAAAGGCACAATGCCGACTTAAATACAAGAGGACTGACACTCTAACTTTCTATGATTGGAACCCCTCCAGTGAGTCCAGTTTGAGATTCCGATGCTTCACTTCAGGTTTACTGTATCCCTTGGACCTTCTTATTGACGATGAAACACAGAAATTGCAACCGAATTAAATACAAAAGGCACAATGACGACTTAAGTACAAGAGGACTGACACTCTAATTTTCTATGATTTGAACCTCTCCCGTGAATCCCAGTTTTAGTTTCCGATGCCTCACATCACGTTTACTGTACCCCATGGACCTTCTTATTGACGATGGAACACAGAAATTGCATCCGAATTTAATACAAAAGGCACAATGCTGACTTAAATACAAGAGGACTGACACTCTAACTTTCTATGATTTGAACCTCTCCTGTGAGTCCAGTTTTAGATTCCGATGCTTCACTTAGGGTTTACTGTATACCATGGACCTTCTTATTGACGATGAAACAGAGACATTGCATCCGAATTTAATACTAAAGGCACAATGCCGACTTAAGTACATGAGGACTGACACTCTAACTTCCCATGATTTGAACCTCTCCTGTTAGTCCAGTTTGCGATTCCGATGCTTCACTTCAGGATTACTGTATCCCTTGGTCCTTCCTATTGACGATGAAAGACAGATATTCCATCTGAATTTAATAAAAAAGGCACAATGCCGACTTAAGGACAAGAGGACTGACACTCTAACTTTCTATGATTTGAACCTCTCCTGTGAGTCCAGTATTAGATTCCGATGCTTCACTTCAGGTTTACTGTATCCCTTGGACCTTCTTATTGACGATGAAATACAGAAATTGTATCCGAATTTAATTCAAAAGGCACAAAGCCGACTCAAGTACAAGAGGACTGACACTCTAATTTTCCTTGATTAGAACCCCTCCTGTGAGTCCTGTTTTACATTCCGATACTTCACTTCAGGTTTACTGTATACCTTGGACCTTCTTATTGACGATGAAACACAGAAATTCCATCTGAATTTAATACAAAAGGCACAATGCCGACTTAAGTACAAGAGGACAGACACGCTAACTTTCTATGATTTGAACCTCTCATGTGAGTCCAGTTTTAAATTCCGATGCATCACTTCAGGTTTACTGTATATCTTTGACCTTCTTATTGACGATGAAACATATAAATTGCATCCGAATTTAATACAAAAGTCACAATGCCGACTTAAGTACAAGGGTACTGACACTCTAACTTTCTATGATTTGAACCACTCCCGTGAGTCCAGTTTTAGATTCCGAAGCTTCACTTCAGGTGTACTGTATACCTTGGACCTTCTTATTAACGATGAAACACAGAGATTTCATCCGAATTTAATACAAAAGGCACAATGCCGACTTAAGTACAAGAAGACTGACACTCTAACATTCTATGATTTAAACCTCTCCTGTGAGTCCAGTTTTAAATTCCGATGCTTCACTACAGGTTTACTTTATACCTTGGACCTTCTTATTGACGATGTAGCACAGAAATTGCATCCGAATGTAATACAAAAGGCACAATGCCGACTTAAGCACAAGAGAACTGACACTCTAACTTTCTATGATGTGAACCTCTCCTGTGAGTCCAGTTTTAGATTCCGATGCTTCACTTCTGGTTTACTGTATCCCTTGGACCTTCTTATTGACGATGAAAAACAGAAATTGCATCCGAACTTAATACAAAAGGCACAATGCTAACTTAAGTACAAGAGGACTGACACTCTAATTTTGAATGATTTGAACCTCTCCTGTGAGTCCAGCTTTCGTTTCCGATGCTTCACTTCAGGTTTACTGTATTCCTTGGACCTTCTTATTGACGATGAAACACAGAAATTCCATCTGAATTTAATAAAAAAAGGCACAATGCCGACTTAAGTACAAGAGGACTGACACTCAAACTTTCTATGATTTGAACCCTTCCTGTGAGTCCAGTTTTAGATTCCGATGCTTCATTCTGTTTTACAGTATACCTTGGACCTTCTTATTGACGATGAATCACAGAAATTGCATCCGAATATAATACAAAAGGCACAATGCCGACTTAAGTACAAGAGGACTGACACTCTAACTTTCTATGATTTGAACCTCTTCTGTGAGTCTAGTTTCAGTTTCCGATGCTTCACTTCAGGTTTACTGTATCTCTTGGACCTTCTTATTGACAATGACACACAGAAATTGCATTTGTATTTAATACAAAAGGCACAATGCCGACATAAGTACAAGAGGACTGACACTTTAACTTCAATGATTTGAACCTCTCCTTTGAGTCCAATGTTTGTTTCCGATGCTTCACTTCAGGTTTACTTTATACCTTGGACCTTCTTATTGACGATGTAGCACTGAAATTGCATCCGAATGTAATACAAAAGGCACAATGCCGACTTAAGCACAAGAGAACTGACACTCTAACTTTCTATGATGTGAACCTCTCCTGTGAGTCCAGTTTTAGATTCCGATGCTTCACTTCTGGTTTACTGTATCCCTTGGACCTTCTTATTGACGATGAAAAACAGAAATTGCATCCGAATTTAATACAATAGGCACAATGCCGACTTAAGTACATGAGGACTGACACTCTAACTTTGAATGATTTGAACCTCTCCTGTGAGTCCAGCTTTCGATTCCGATGCTTCACTTCAGGTTCACTGTATTCCTTGTACCTTCTTATTGACGATGAAACACAGAAATTCCATCTGAATTTAATAAAAAAAGGCACAATGCCGACTTAAGTACAAGAGGACTGACACTCTAACTTTCTATGATTTGAACCCTTCCTGTGAGTCCAGTTTTAGATTCCGATGCTTCATTCTGGTTTACAGTATACCTTGGACCTTCTTATTGACGATGAATCACAGAAATTGCATCCGAATACAATACAAA
Source organism: Schistocerca americana (assembly GCF_021461395.2). Classification (NCBI taxonomy): domain Eukaryota; kingdom Metazoa; phylum Arthropoda; class Insecta; order Orthoptera; family Acrididae; genus Schistocerca; species Schistocerca americana. The sequence goes on along the minus strand of NW_025725101.1, from coordinate 180,155 downwards.
AGGCACAATGCCGACTTAAGTACTAGAGGACTGACACTCTAACTTTCTATGATTTCAACCTCTTCTGTGAGTCTAGTTTTAGTTTCCGATGCTTCACTTCAGGTTTACTGTATCTCTTGGACCTTCTTATTGACAATGACACACAGAAATTGCATCCGTATTTAATACAAAGGGCACAATGCCGACATAAGTACAAGAGGACTGACACTCTAACTTCAATGATTTGAACCTCTCCTTTGAGTCCAATGTTTGTTTCCGATGCTTCACTTCAGGTTTACTGTATACCTTGGGCTTCTTATTGACGATGAAACACACAAATGGCATCCGAATTTAATACAAAATGCACAATGCCGACTTAAGTACAAGAGGACTGAAACTCTAACTTTCAATGATTTGAGCCTCTCCTGTGAGTCCAGTTTTAGTTTCCGATGCTTCACTTCAGGTTTACTGTATCCCTTGGTCCTTCTTATTGACGATGATACACAGAAATTGCATCCGAATTTAATACAAAAGGCACAATGCCGACTTAAGTACTACAGGACTGACACTGTAACTTTCTATGATTTGAACCTCTTCTGTGAGTCTAGTTTTAGTTTCCGATGCTTCACTTCAGGTTTACTGTATCTCTTGGACCTTCTTATTGACAATGACACACAGAAATTGCATCCGAATTTAATACAAAAGGCACAATGCCGACTTAAGTGCAAGTGGACTGACACTCTAACTTTCTATGAATTGAACCCCTCCTGTGAATCCAGTTTTAGATTAAGATGCTTCACTTCAGGTTTACCGTATACCGTGCACCTTCTTATTGACGATTGAACACAGATATTGCATCTGAATTTAACACAAAAGGCACAATGCCGACTTAAGTACTAGAGGACTGACACTCTAACTTTCTATGATTTGAACCTCTCCCTTGAGTCCAGTTTTAGGTTCCGATGCTTGACTTCAGGTTTACTGTATCCCTTGGAACTTCTTATTGACGATGAAACACAGAAATTGCAACCGAATTTAGTACAAAAGGCACAATGACGACTTAAGTACAAGTGGACACACACTCTAACTTTCTATGATTTGAATCTCTCCTGTGAGTCCAGTTTGCGATTTCGATGTTTCACTTCAGGTCTACTGTATCCATTGGACCTACTTATTGACGATGAAAGACAGAAATTCAAACTGAATTTAATTCAAAAGGCACAATGACGACTTAAGTTCAAGAGGACTGACACTCTAATTTTCTATGATTTGAACCTCTCCCGTGAGCCCAGTTTTAGTTTCCGATGCTTCACTTCACGTTTACTGTATCCCATGGACCTTCTTAGTGACGATGGAACACAGAAATTGCATCCGAATCTAATATAAAAGGCACAATGCTGACTTAAGTACAAGAGGACTGACACTCTAACTTCCTAAGATTTGAACCTCTCCTGTGAGTCCAGTTTTAGATTCCGATTCTTCACTTAGGGTTTATTGTATACCTTGGACCTTCTTATTGACGATGAAACACAGACATAGCATCCGAATTTAATACTAAAGGCACAATGCCGACTTAAGTACATGAAGGCTGACACTCTACCGTTCAATGATTTGAGCATCTCCTGTGGGTCCAGTTTTAGTTTCCGATGCTTTACTTCAGGTTTACTGTATCCCTTGGACCTTCTTATTGACGATGAAACACAAAAATTGCATCCGAATTTAATACAAAAGGCACAATGCCGACTTAAATACTACAGGACTGACACTGTAACTTTCTATGATTTGAACCTCTCCTGTGAGGCCAGTTTTAGTTTCCGATGCTTTACTTCAGGTTTACTGTATCCCTTGGACCTTCTTATTGACGATGAAACACAGAAAATGCATCCGAATTTAATACAAAAGGCACAATGCCGACTTAAGTACAAAGGAGTGACACACTAACTTTGTATGATTTGAACCTCTCCTGTGAGTCCAGCTTTCGATTCCGATGCTTCACTTCAGGTTTACTGTATTCCTTGGATCTTCTTATTGACGATGAAACACAGAAATTCCATCTGAATTTAATACAAAAGGCACAATGCCGACTTATGTACAAGAGGACAGACACTCTAACTTTCTATGATTTGAACACTTCCTGTGAGTCCAGTTTTAGATTCCGATGCTTCATTTTGGTTTACAGTATACCTTGGACCTTCTTATTGACGATGAATCACAGAAATTGCATCCGAATTTAATACAAAAGGCACAATGCCGACTTAAGTTCAAGAGGACTGACACTCTAATTTTCTATGATTTGAACCTCTCCCGTGAGCCCAGTTTTAGTTTCCGATGCTTCACTTCACGTTTACTGTATCCCATGGACCTTCTTAGTGACGATGGAACACAGAAATTGCATCCGAATTTAATATAAAAGGCACAATGCCGACTTAAGTACATGAGGACTGACACTCTAACTTTCCATGATTTGAACCTCTTCTGTGAGTCCAGTTTTAGTTTCCGATGCTTCTCTTCAGGTTTACTGTATCTCTTGGACCATCTTATTGACAATGACACACAGAAATTGCATCCGAATTTAATACAAAAGGCACAATGCCGACTTAAGTACAAGAGGACTGACACTCTAACTTCAATGATTTGAACCTCACCTTTAAGTCCAGTGTTTGTTTCCGATGCTTCACTTCAGGTTTACTGTATACCTTGGGCTTCTTATTGACGATGAAACACAGAAATGGCATCCGAAATTAATACAAAAGGCACAATGATGACTTAAGTACAAGAGGACTGAAACTCTAACTTTCAATGATTTGAGCCTCTCCTGTGAGTCCAGTTTTAGTTTCCGATGCTTGACTTCAGGTTTACTGTATCCCTTGGACCTTCTTATTGACGATAAAACACAGAAATTGCATCCGAATTTAATACAAAAGGCACAATGCCGACTTAAGTACCACAGGACTGACACTGTAACTTTCTATGATTTGAACCTCTCCTGTGAGTACAGTTTTAGTTTCCTATGCTTCACTACAGGTTTACTGTATCCCTTGGACCTTCTTATTGACGATGAAACACAGAAAATGCATCCGAATTTAATACAAAAGGCACAATGCCGACTTAAGTACAAGTGGACTGACACTCTAACTTTCTATGATTTGAACCTCTCCTGTGAGACCAGTTTTAGATTCCGATGGTTCTCTTCAGGTTTACTGTATCACTTGGACCATGTTATTGACGTGGAAACACAGAAATTGCATCCGAATTTAATACAAAAGGCACAGTGCCGACTTAAGTACAAGAGGACAGACACTCTAACTTTCTATGAATTGAACCCCTCCTGTGAGTCCATTTTTAGATTCCGATGCTTCACTTAGGGTTTACTGTATACCTTGGACCTTCGTATTGACGATGAAACACAGACATAGCTTCCGAATTTAATACTAAAGGCACAATGCCGACTTAAGTACATGAGGACTGACACTCTAACTTTCCATGATTTGAACCTCTCCTGTTAGTCCAGTTTGCGATTCCGATGCTTCACTTCAGGTTTACTGTATCCCTTGGTCCTTCTTATTGACGATGAAAGACCGATATTCCATCTGAATTTAATAAAAAAGGCACAATGCCGACTTAAGGACAAGAGGCCTGACACTCTAACTTTCTATGATTTGAACCTCTCCTGTGAGTCCGGTTTTAGATTCCGATGCTTCACTTCAGGTTTACTGTATCCCTTGGACCTTCTTATTGACGATGAAACACAGAAATTGCATCCGAATTTAATTCAAAAGGCACAATGCCGACTCAAGTACAAGAGGACTGACACTCTAATTTTCCTTGATTAGAACCCCTCCTGTGAGTCCAGTTTTAGATTCCGATGCTTCACTTCAGGTTTACTGTATACCTTGGACCTTCTTATTGACGATGAAACACAGAATTTCCATCTGAATTTAATACAAAAGGCACAATGCCGACTTAAGTACAAGAGGACAGACACGCTATCTTTCTATGATTAGAACCTCTCATGTGAGTCCAGTTTTAGATTCCGATGCTTCACTTCAGGTTTACTGTATTCCTTGGATCTTCTTATTGACGATGAAACACAGAAATTCCATCTGAATTTAATACAAAAGGCACAATGCCCACTTAAGTACAAGTGGACAGGCACTCTAACTTTCTATGATTTGAACCCTTCCTGTGAGTCCAGTTTTAGATTCCGATGCTTCATTTTGGTTTACAGTATACCTTGGACCTTCTTATTGACGATGATCACAGAAATTGCATCCGAATTTAATACAAAAGGCACAATGCCGACTTAAGTACAAGAGGACTGACACTCTACTTTCTATGATTTGAACCTCTTCTGTGAGTCCAGTTTTAGTTTCCGATGCTTCACTTCAGGGTTACTGTATCCCTTGGACCTTCTTATTGACAATGACACACAGAAATTGCATCCGAATTTAATACAAAAGGCACAATGCCGACTTAAATACTACAGGACTGACACTGTAACTTTCTATGATTTGAACCTCTCCTGCGAGTCCAGTTTTAGTTTCCGATGCTTTACTGCAGGTTTACTGTATCCCTTGGACCTTCTTATTGACGATGAAACACAGAAAATGCATCCGAATTTAATACAAAAGGCACAATGCCGACTTAAGTACAAGAGGACTGACACTCTAACTTTGTATGATTTGAACCTCTCCTGTGAGTCCAGCTTTCGATTCCGGTGCTTCACTTCAGGTTTACTGTATTCCTTGGATCTTCTTATTGACGATGAAACACAGAAATTCCATCTGAATTTAATACAAAAGGCACAATGCCGACTTAAGTACAAGAGGACAGACACTCTAACTTTCTATGATTTGAACCCTTCCTGTGAGTCCAGTTTTAGATTCCGATGCTTCATTTTGGTTTACAGTATACCTTGGACCTTCTTATTGACGATGAATCACAGAAATTGCATCCGAATTTAATACAAAAGGCACAATGCCGACTTAAGTACAAGAGGACTGACACTCTAACTTTCTATGATTTGAACCTCTCCTGTGAGTCCAGCTTTCGATTCCGATGCTTCACTTCAGGTTTACTGTATTCCTTGGATCTTCTTATTGACGATGAAACACAGAAATTCCATCTGAATTTAATACAAAAGGCACAATGCCCACTTAAGTACAAGTGGACAGACACTCTAACTTTCTATGATTTGAACCGTTCCTGCGAGTCCAGTTTTAGATTCCGATGCTTCATTTTGGTTTACAGTATACCTTGGACCTTCTTATTGACGATGAATCACAGAAATTGCATCCGAATTTAATACAAAAGGCACAATGCCGACTTAAGTACAAGAGGACTGACACTCTAACTTCAATGATTTGAACCTCACCTTTAAGTCCAATGTTTGTTTCCGATGCTTCACTTCAGGTTTACTGTATACCTTGGGCTTCTTATTGACGATGAAACACAGAAATGGCATCCGAATTTAATACAAAAGGCACAATGATGACTTAAGTACAAGAGGACTGAAACTCTAACTTTCAATGATTTGAGCCTCTCCTGTGAGTCCAGTTTTAGTTTCAGATGCTTCACTTCAGGTTTACTGTATCCCTTGGACCTTCTTATTGACGATGAAACACAGATATTGCATCCGAATTTAATACAAAAGGCACAATGCCGACTTAAGTACTACAGGACTGACACTGTAACTTTCTATGATTTGAACCTCTTCTGTGAGTATAGTTTTAGTTTCCGATGCTTCACTTCAGGTTTACTGTATCCCTTGGACCTTCGTATTGACGATGAAACACAGAAAATGCATCCGATTTTAATACAAAAGGCACAATGCCGACTTAAGTACAAGTGGATTGACACTCTAACTTTCTATGATTTGAACCCCTCCTGTGAGTCCAGTTTTAGATTCCGATGCTTCACTTCAGGTTTACTGTATACCTTGGACCTTCGTATTGAAGATGAAACACAGAAATTACATCTGAATTTAATACAAAAGGCACAATGCCGACTTAAGTACTAGAGGACTGACACTCTAACTTTCTATGATTTGAACCTCTCCTGTGAGACCAGTTTTAGATTCCGATGGTTCTCTTCAGGTTTACTGTATCACTTGGACCTTGTTATTGACGTGGAAACACAGAAATTGTTTCCGAATTTAATACAAAAGGCACAATGCCGACTTAAGTACAAGAGGACAGACACTCTAACTTTCTATGAATTGAACCCCTCCTGTGAGTCCATTTTTAGATTCCGATGCTTCACTTAGGGTTTACTGTATACCTTGGACCTTCTTATTGACGATGAAACACAGACATAGCTTCCGAATTTAATACTAAAGGCACAACGCCGACTTAAGTACATGAGGACTGACACTCTAACTTTCCATGATTTGAACCTCTCCTGTTAGTCCAGTTTGCGATTCCGATGCTTCACTTCAGGTTTACTGTATCCCTTGGTCCTTCTTATTGACGATGAAAGACAGATATTCCATCTGAATTTAATAAAAAAGGCACAATGCCGACTTAAGGACAAGAGGCCTGACACTCTAACTTTCTATGATTTGAACCTCTCCTGTGAGTCCGGTTTTAGATTCCGATGCTTCACTTCAGATTTACTGTATCCCTTGGACCTTCTTATTGACGATGAAACACAGAAATTGCATCCGAATTTAATTCAAAAGGCACAATGCCGACATAGGTACAAGAGGACAGACACGCAATCTTTCTATGATTTGAACCTCTCATGTGAGTCCACTTTTAGATTCCGATGCATCACTTCAGGTTTACTGTATATCTTTGACCTTCTTATTGACGATGAAACACAGAAATTGCATCCGAATATAATACAAAAGTCACAATCCCGACTTAAGTACAAGGGGACTAACACTCTAAATTTCTATGATTTGAACCACTCCCGTGAATCCAGTTTTAGAGTTCGATGCTTCACTTCAGGTGTACTGTATACCTTGGACCTTCTTATTGACGATGAAACCCAGAAATTTCATCCGAATTTAATACAAAATGCACAATGCCGTCTTAAGTACAAGATGACTGACACTCTAACATTCTATGATTAAAACCTCTCCTGTGAGTCCAGTTTTAAATTCCGATGCTTCACTTCAGGTTTACTTTATACCTTGGACCTTCTTATTGACGATGAAAAACAGAAATTGCATCCGAATGTAATACAAAAGGCACAATGCCGACTTAAGCACAAGAGAACTGACACTCTAACTTTCTATGATGTGAACCTCTCCTGTGAGTCCACTTTTAGATTCCGATGCTTCACTTCTGGTATACTGTATCCCTTGGACCTTCTTATTGACGAGGAAAAACAGAAATTGCATCCGAATTTAATACAAGAGGCACAATGCCGACTTAAGTACAAGAGGACTGAAACTCTTACTTTCAATGATTTGAGCCTCTCCTGTGAGTCCAGTTTTAGTTTCCGATGCTTCACTTCAGGTTTACTGTATCCCTTGGACCTTCTTATTAACGATGAAACACAAAAATTGCATCCGAATTTAATACAAAAGGCACAATGCCGACTTAAGTACTACAGGACTGACACTGTAACTTTCTATGATTTGAACCTCCCCTGTGAGTCCAGTTTTAGTTTCCGATGCTTCACTTCAGGATTACTGAATCCCTTGGAACTTCTTATTGATGATGAAAGACAGAAATTGCAACCGAATTTAGTACAAAAGGCACAATGACGACTTAAATACAAGAGAAATGACACTCTAACTTTCTATGATTTGAACCTCTCCTGTGAGACCAGTTTTAGATTCCGATGGTTCACTTCAGGTTTACTGTATCACTTGGACCTTGTTATTGACGTGGAAACACAGAAATTGCATCCGAATTTCATACAAAAGGCACAATGCCGTCTTAAGTACAAGAGGACAGACACGCAAACTTTCTATGATTTGAACCTCTCCTGTGAGTCCAGATTTAGATTCCCATGCTTCACTTCAGGTTTACTGTATACCTTGGACCTTCTTATTGACGATGAAACACAAAATTGCATCCGAATTTAATACAAAAGGCACAATGCCGAAGTAAGTACAAGATGACTCACACTCTAACTTTCTATGATTTGAACCTCTCCTGTGAGTCCAGTTTTAGATTCCGATGCTTCACTTCAGGATTACTGTATACCTTGGACCTTCTTATTGACGATGAAGCACAGAAATTGTATCCGATTTTAATACAAAAGGCACAATGCCGCCTTAAGTACAAGAGGACTGACACTCTAATTTTCCATGTTTTGAACCTCTCCTGTGAGACCAGTTTTAGTTTCCGATGCTTCACTTCAGGTTTACTGTATCCCTTGGACCTTCTTAGTGACGATGAAACTCAGAAATTGCATCCGAATTTAATACAACAGGCTCAATGCCGCTTTAAGTACAAAAGGATAGACACGCTATCTTTCTATCATTTGAACCACTCCTGTGAGTCCTGTTTTAGATTCCGATGCTTCACTTCAGGTTAACTGTATTCCTTGGATCTTCTTGTTGTCGATGAAACACAGAAATTGCATCTTAATTTAATACAAAAGGCACAATGCCGACTTAAGTACAAGAGAACTCACATCATAACTTTCTATGATTTAAACCCCTCCTGTGAGTCCAGTTTTAGATTCCGATGCTTCTCTTCAGGTTTACTGTATACCTTGGACCTACTTATTGACGATGAAACACAGAAATTGCATCCGAATTTAAAACAAAAGTCACAATGGCGACTTAAGTACAAGAGGACTGACACTCTAACTTCAATGATTTGAACCTCACCTTTAAGTCCAATGTTTGTTTCCGATGCTTAACTTCAGGTTTACTGTATACCTTGGGCTTCTTATTGACGATGAAACACAGAAATGGCATCCGAATTTAATACAAAAGGCACAATGATGACTTAAGTACAAGAGGACTGAAACTCTAACTTTCAATGATTTGAGCCTCTCCTGTGAGTCCAGTTTTAGTTTCCGATGCTTCACTTCAGGTTTACTGTATCCCAAGGACCTTCTTATTGACGATGAAACACAGAAATTGCATCCGAATTTAATACAAAAGGCACAATGCCGACTTAAGTACTACAGGACTGACACTGCAACTTTCTATGATTTGAACCTCTCCTGTGAGTACAGTTTTAGTTTCCGATGCTTCACTTCAGGTTTACTGTATCCCTTGGAACTTCTTATTGACGATGAAACACAGAAAATGCATCCGAATTTAATACAAAAGGCACAATGCCGACTTAAGTACAAGTGGACTGACACCCTAACTTTCTATGATTTGAATCTCTCCTGTGAGTCCAGTTTGCGATTCCGATGCTTCACTTCAGGTTTACTGTATATATTGGACCTACTTATTGACGATGAAAGACAGAAATTCAAACTGAATTTAATACAAAAAGCACAATGTCGACTTAAGGACAGGAGGCCTGACACTCTAACTTTCTATGATTTGAACCTCTCCTGTGAGACCAGTTTTAGATTCCGATGGTTCTCTTCAGGTTTACTGTATCACTTGGACCTTGTTATTGACGTGGAAACACAGAAATTGCATCCGAATTTAATACAAAAGGCACAATGCCGACTTAAGTACAAGAGAACAGACACTCTAACTTTCTATGAATTGAACCCCTCCTGTGAGTCCATTTTTAGATTCCGATGCTTCACTTAGGGTTTACTATATACCTTGGACCTTCTTATTGACGATGAAACACAGACATAGCTTCCGAATTTAATACTAAAGGCACAATGCCGACTTAAGTACATGAGGACTGACACTCTAACTTTCCATGATTTGAACCTCTCCTGTTAGTCCAGTTTGCGATACCGATGCTTCACTTCAGGTTTACTGTATCCCTTGGTCCTTCTTACTGACGATGAAAGACAGATATTCCATCTGAATTTAATAAAAAAGGCACAATGCTGACTTAAGGGCAAGAGGCCTGACACTCTAACTTTCTATGATTTGAACCTCTCCTGTGAGTCCGGTTTTAGATTCCGATGCTTCACTTCAGGTTTACTGTATCCCTTAGACCTTCGTATTGACGATGAATCACAGAAATTGCATCCGAATTTAATTCAAAAGGCACAATGCCGACTCAAGTACAAGAGGACTGATACTCTAATTTTCCTTGATTAGAACCCCTCCTGTGAGTCCAGTTTTAGATTCCGATGCTTCACTTCAGGTTTACTGTATACCTTGGACCTTCTTATTGACGATGAAACACAGAATTTCCATCTGAATTTAATACAAAAGGCACAATGCCGACTTAAGTACAAGAGGACAGACACGCTATCTTTCTATGATTTGAACCTCTCATGTGAGTCCAGTTTTAGATTCCGATGCTTCACTTCAGGTTTACTGTATTCCTTGGATATTCTTATTGACGATGAAACACAGAAATTCCATCTGAATTTAATACAAAAGGCACAATGCCGACTTAAGTACAAGAGGACAGACACTCTAACTTTCTATGATTTGAACCCTTCCTGTGAGACCAGTTTTAGATTCAGATGCTTCATTTTGGTTTACAGTATACCTTGGACCTTCTTATTGACGATGAATCACAGAAATTGCATCCGAATTTAATACAAAAGGCACAATGTCGACTTAAGTACAAGAGGATTGACACTCTAACTTTCTATGATTTGTACCTCTCCTGTGAGTCCAGCTTTCGATTCCGATGCTTCACTTCAGGTTTACTGTATTCCTTGGATCTTCTTATTGACGATGAAACACAGAAATTCCATCTGAATTTAATACAAAAGGCACAATGCCGACTTAAGTACAAGAGGACAGACACTCTAACTTTCTATGATTTGAACCCTTCCTGTGAGACCAGTTTTAGATTCAGATGCTTCATTTTGGTTTACAGTATACCTTGGACCTTCTTATTGACGATGATTCACAGAAATTGCATTCGAATTTAATACAAAAGGCACAATGCCGACTTAAGTACAAGAGGACTGACACTCTAACTTTCTTTGATTTGAACCTCTTCTGTGAGTCCAGTTTTAGTTTCCGATGTTTCACTTCAGGTTTTCAGTATCTCTTGGACCTTCTTATTGACAATGACACACAGAAATTGCATCCGAATTTAATACAAAAGGCACAATGCCGATTTAAATACTACAGGACTGACACTGTAACTTTCTATGATTTGAACCTCTCCTGTGAGTCCAGTTTTAGTTTCCGATGCTTTACTTCTGGTTTACTGTATCCCTTGGACCTTCTTATTGACGATGAAACACAGAAAATGCATCCGAATTTAATACAAAAGGCACAATGCCGACTTAAGTACAAGAGGACTGACACTCTAACTTTGTATGATTTGAACCTCTCCTGTGAGTCCAGCTTTCGATTCCGATGCTTCACTTCAGGTTTACTGTATTCCTTGGATCTTCTTATTGACGATGAAACACACAAATTCCATCTGAATTTAATACAAAAGGCACAATGCCGACTTAAGTACAAGAGGACAGACACTCTAACTTTCTATGATTTGAAACCTTCCTGTGAGACCAGTTTTAGATTGAGATGCTTCATTTTGGTTTACAGTATACCTTGGACCTTCTTATTGACGATGAATCACAGAAATTGCATCCGAATTTAATACAAAAGGCACAATGTCGACTTAAGTACAAGAGAACTGACACTCTAACTTTCTATGATTTGAACCTCTCCTGTGAGTCCAGCTTTCGATTCCGATGTTTCACTTCAGGTTTACTGTATTCCTTGGATCTTCTTATTGACGATGAAACACAGAAATTCCATCTGAATTTAATACAAAAGGCACAATGCCGACTTAAGTACAAGAGGACAGACACTCTAACTTTCTATGATTTGAACCATTCCTGTGAGTCCAGTTTTAGATTCCGGTGCTTCATTTTGGTTTACAGTATACCTTGGACCTTCTTATTGACGATGAATCACAGAAATTGCATCCGAATTTAATACAAAAGGCACAATGCCGACTTAAGTACAAGAGGACTGACACTCTAACTTTCTATGATTTGAACCCCTCCTGTGAGTCCAGTTTTAGATTCCGATGCTTCACTTCAGGTTTACTGTATACCTTGGACCTTCGTATTGAAGATGAAACACAGAAATTACATCTGAATTTAATACAAAAGGCACAATGCCGACTTAAGTACAAGAAGACTGACACTCTAACTTTCTATGATTTGAACCTCTTCTGTGAGTCCAGTTTTAGTTTCCGATGCTTCACTTCAGGTTTACTGTATCTCTTGGACCTTCTTATTGACAATGACACACAGAAATTGCATCCGAATTTAATAGAAAAGGCACAATGCCGACTTAAATACTACAGGACTGACACTGTAACTTTCTATGATTTGAACCTCTCCTGTGAGTCCATTTTTAGATTCCGATGCTTCACTTAGGGTTTACTGTATACCTTGGACCTTCGTATTGACGATGAAACACAGACATAGCTTCCGAATTTAATACTAAAGGCACAATGCCGACTTAAGTACATGAGGACTGACACTCTAACTTTCCATGATTTGAACCTCTCCTGTTAGTCCAGTTTGCGATTCCGATGCTTCACTTCAGGTTTACTGTATCCCTTGGTCCTTCTTATTGACGATGAAAGACAGATATTCCATCTGAATTTAATAAAAAATGCACAATGCCGACTTAAGGAAAAGAGGCCTGACACTCTAACTTTCTATGATTTGAACCTCTCCTGTGAGTCCGGTTTTAGATTCCGATGCTTCACTTCAGGTTTTCTGTATCCCTTGGACCTTCTTATTGACGATGAAACACAGAAATTGCATCCGAATTTAATTCAAAAGGCACAATGCCGACTCAAGTACAAGAGGACTGACACTGTAACTTTCTATGATTTGAACCTCTTCTGTGAGTACAGTTTTAGTTTCCGATGCTTCACTTCAGGTTTACTGTATCCCTTGGACCTTCTTATTGACGATGAAACACAGATATTGCATCCGAATTTAATACAAAAGGCACAATGCCGACTTAAGTACTACAGGTCTGACACCGTAACTTTCTATGATTTGAACCTCTTCTGTGAGTACAGTTTTAGTTTCCGATGCTTCACTTCAGGTTTACTGTATCCCTTGTACCTTCTTATTGACGATGAAACACAGAAAATGCATCCGAATTTAATACAAAAGGCACAATGCCGACTTAAGTACAAGTGGACTGACACTCTAACTTTCTATGATTTGAACCCCTCCTGTGAGTCCAGTTTTAGATTCCGATGCTTCACTTCAGGTTTACTGTATACCTTGGACCTTCGTATTGAAGATGAAACACAGAAATTACATCTGAATTTAATACAAAAGGCACAATGCCGACTTAAGTACAAGAAGACTGACACTCTAACTTTCTATGATTTGAACCTCTTCTGTGAGTCCAGTTTTAGTTTCCGATGCTTCACTTCAGGTTTACTGTATCTCTTGGACCTTCTTATTGACAATGACACACAGAAATTGCATCCGAATTTAATAGAAAAGGCACAATGCCGACTTAAATACTACAGGACTGACACTGTAACTTTCTATGATTTGAACCTCTCCTGTGAGTCCAGTTTTAGTTTCCGATGCTTTACTTCAGGTTTACTGTATCCCTTGGACCTTCTTATTGACGATGAATCACAGAAAATGCATCCGAATTTAATACAAAAGGCACATTGCCGACTTAAGTACAAGTGGACTGACACTCTAACTTTCTATGATTTGAACCTCTCCTGTGAGACCAGTTTTAGATTCCGATGGTTCTCTTCAGGTTTACTGTATCACTTGGACCATGTTATTGACGTGGAAACACAGAAATTGCATCCGAATTTAATAAAAAAGGCACAATGCCGACTTAAGTACAAGAGGACAGACACTCTAACTTTCTATGAATTGAACCCCTCCTGTGAGTCCATTTTTAGATTCCGATGCTTCACTTAGGGTTTACTGTATACCTTGGACCTTCGTATTGACGATGAAACACAGACATAGCTTCCGAATTTAATACTAAAGGCACAATGCCGACTTAAGTACATGAGGACTGACACTCTAACTTTCCATGATTTGAACCTCTCCTGTTAGTCCAGTTTGCGATTCCGATGCTTCACTTCAGGTTTACTGTATCCCTTGGTCCTTCTTATTGACGATGAAAGACAGATATTCCATCTGAATTTAATAAAAAAGGCACAATGCCGACTTAAGGACAAGAGGCCTGACACTCTAACTTTCTATGATTTGAACCTCTCCTGTGAGTCCGGTTTTAGATTCCGATGCTTCACTTCAGGTTTTCTGTATCCCTTGGACCTTCTTATTGACGATGAAACACAGAAATTGCATCCGAATTTAATTCAAAAGGCACAATGCCGACTCAAGTACAAGAGGACTGACACTCTAATTTTCCTTGATTAGAACCCCTCCTGTGAGTCCAGTTTTAGATTCCGATGCTTCACTTCAGGTTTACTGTATACCTTGGACCTTCTTATTGACGATGAAACACAGAATTACCATCTGAATTTAATACAAAAGGCACAATGCCGACTTAGGTACAAGAGGACAGACACGCTATCTTTCTATGATTTGAACCTCTCATGTGAGTCCAGTTTTAGATTCCGATGCATCACTTCAGGTTTACTGTATATCTTTGACCTTCTTATTGACGATGAAACACAGAAATTGCATCCGAATTTAATACAAAAGTCACAATCCCGACTTAAGTACAAGAGGACTGACACTCTAATTTTCTATGATTTGAACCTCTCCTGTGAGACCAGTTTTAGTTTCCAATGCTTCACTTCAGGTTTACTGTATCCCTTGGACCTTCTTAGTGACGATGAAACTCAGAAATTGCATCCGAATTTAATACTACAGCCACAATGCCGCTTTAAGTACAAAAGGACAGACATGCTATCTTTCTATCACTTGAACCTCTCCTGTGAGTCCAGTTTTAGATTCCGATGCTTCACTTCAGGTTAACTGTATTCCTTGGATCTTCTTGTTGACGATGAAACACAGAAATTGCATCTTAATTTAATACAAAAGGCACAATGCCGACTTAAGTACAAGAGAACTCACATCATAACTTTCTATGATTTAAACCCCTCCTGTGAGTCCAGTTTTAGATTCCGATGCTTCTCTTCAGGTTTACTGTATACCTTGGACCTTCTTATTGACGATGAAACACAGAAATTGCATCCGAATTTAAAACAAAAGTCACAATGGCGACTTAAGTACAAGAGGACTGACACTCTAACTTTGTATGATTTGGAAATATCCTATGAGTCCAGTTTTAGATTTTGATGCTTCACTTCAGGTTTACTGTATACCTTGGACCCTCTTATTGACGATGAAACACAGAAATTGCATCCAAATATAATACAAAAGCACAATGTCGACTTAAGTACAAGAGGACTCACACCCTAACTTTCTATGATTTAAACCCCTCCGGTGAGTCCCGTTTTAGATTCCGATGCTTCACTTCAGGTGTACTGTTTACCTTGGACCTTCTTATTGACGATGAAGCACAGAAATTGCATCCAAATTTAATACAAAAGGCACAATGCCGAGTTAAGTACAAGAGGAATGACTCTCAAACTTTCTATGATTAGAACCTCTCCTGTGAGTCCAGTTTTAGATTCCGATGCTTCATTTCAGGTTTACTGTATACCTTGGACACTCTTATTGACGATGGAACACAGAAATTGCATCGGAATTAAATTCAAAAGTGCACGATGCCGACTTATGTACAAGAGGAATGACACTCTAATTTTCTATGATTTAAACCTCTCCTGTGAGTCCACTTTTAGATTCCGAAGCTTCTCTTCAGGCTTACTGTGTACCTAGGACCTTCTTATTGACGATGAAACCCAGAAATTGCATCCGAATTAAATTCAAAAGGCACAATGCCGAGTTAAGTAAAGAGTACTGACAGTCTAACTTTCTATGATTTGAACCTCTCCAGTAAGTCCAGTTTTAGATTCCAATGCTTCACTTCAGGTTTACTGTAACCCTTGGACGTTCTTATTGACGATGATACACAGAAATTGCATCCGAATTTAATACACAAGGCACAATGCCGACTTAAGCACAAGAGAACTGAAACTCTAACTTTCTATGATGTGAACCTCTCCCGTGAGTCCAGTTTTAGATTCCGATGGTTCACTTCTGGTTTACTGTATCCCTTGGACCTTCTTATTGACGATGAAAAACAGAAATTGCATCTGAATTTAATACAAAAGATACAATGCCGACTTAAGTACAAGAGGACTGTCACTCTAACTTTGTATGATTTGAACCTCTCCTGTGAGTCCAACTTTCGCTTCCGATGCTTCACTTCAGGTTTACTATATTCCTTGGACCTTCTTATTGACGATGAAACACGGAAATTACATCTGAGTTTAATACAAAAGGAACAATGCCGACTTAAGTACAAGAGGACTGACACTCTAACTTTCTATGATTTGAACCCTTCCTGTGAGTCCAGTTTTAGATTCCGATGCTTCATTCTGGTTTACAGTATACCTTGGACCTTCTTATTGACGATGAAACACAGACATAGCTTCCGAATTTAATACTAAAGGCACAATGCCGACTTAAGTACATGAGGACTGACACTCTAACTTTCCACGATTTGAACCTCTCCTGTTAGTCCAGTTTGCGACTCCGATGCTTCACTTCAGGTTTACTGTATCCCTTGGTCCTTCTTATTGACGATGAAAGACAGATATTCCATCTGAATTTAATAAAAAAGTCACAATGCCGACTTAAGGACAAGAGGCCTGACACTCTAACTTTCTATGATTTGAACCTCTCCTGTGAGTCCTGTTTTAGATTCCGATGCTTCACTTCAGGTTTACTGTATCCCTTGGACCTTCTTATTGACGATGAAACACAGAAATTGCATCCGAATTTAATTCAAAAGTAACAATGCCGACTCAGGTACAAAAGGACTGACACTCTAATTTTCCTTGATTAGAACCCCTCCTGTGAGTCCAGTTTTAGATTCCGATGCTTCACTTCAGGTTTACTGTATACCTTGGACCTTCTTATTGACGATGAAACACAGAATTTCCATCTGAATATAATACAAAAGGCACAATGCCGACTTAAGTATAAGAGGACAGACACGCTATCTTTCTATGATTTGAACCTCTCATTTGAGTCCAGTTTTAGATTCCGATGCATCACTTCTGGTTTACTGTATATCTTTGACCTTCTTATTGACGATGAAACACAGAAATTGCATCCGAATTTAATACAAAAGTCACAATGCCGACTTAAGTACAAGGGGACTGACACTCTAAATTTCTATGATTTGAACCACTCCCGTGAATCCAGTTTTAGAGTCCGATGCTTCACTTCAGGTGTACTGTATACCTTGGACCTTCTTATTGACGATGAAACCCAGAAATTTCATCCGAATTTAATACAAAATGCTCGATGCCGACTTAAGTACAAGATGACTGACACTCTAACATTCTATGATTTGAACCTCTCCTGTGAGTCCAGTTCTAAATTCCGATGCTTCACTTCAGGTTTACTTTATACCTTGGACCTTCTTATTGACGATGAAAAACAGAAATTGCATCCGAATGTAATACAAAAGGCACAATGCCGACTTAAGCACAAGAGAACTGACACTCTAACTTTCTATGATGTGAACCTCTCCTGTGAGTCCACTTTTAGATTCCGATGCTTCACTTCTGGTTTACTGTATCCCTTGGACCTTCTTATTGACGATGAAAAACAGAAATTGCATCCGAATTTAATACAAAAGGCACAATGCCGACTTAAGTACTACAGGACTGACACTGTAACTTTCTATGATTTGAACCTCCCCTGTGAGTCCAGTTTTAGTTTCCGATGCTTCACTTCAGGTTTACTGTATCCCTTGGAACTTCTTATTGATGATGAAACACAGAAATTGCAACCGAATTTAGTACAAAAGGCACAATGACGACTTAAATACAAGAGAACTGACACTCTAACTTTCTATGATTTGAACCTCTCCTGTGAGACCAGTTTTAGATTCCGATGGTTCACTTCAGGTTTACTGTATCACTTGGACCTTGTTATTGACGTGGAAACACAGAAATTGCATCCGAATTTAATACAAAATGCACAATGCCGTCATAAGTACGAGAGGACAGACACGCAAACTTTCTATGATTTGAACCTCTCCTGTGAGTCCAGATTTAGATTCCGATGCTTCACTTCAGGTTTACTGTATACCTTGGACCTTCTTATTGACGATGAAACACAAAATTGCATCTGAATTTAATACAAAAGGCACAATGCCGAAGTAAGTACAAGATGACTCACACTCTAACTTTCTATGATTTGAACCTCTCCTGCGAGTCCAGTTTTAGATTCCGATGCTTCACTTCAGGATTACTGTATACCTTGGACCTTCTTAGTGACGACGAAACTCAGAAATTGCATCCGAATTTAATACAACAGGCACAATGCCGCATTAAGTACAAAAGGACAGACACGCTATCTTTTTATCATTTGAACCACTCCTGTGAGTCCAGTTTTAGATTCCGATGCTTCACTTCAGGTTTACTGTATTCCTTGGATCTTCTTGTTGACGATGAAACATAGAAATTGCATCTTAATTTAATACAAAAGGCACAATGCCGACTTAAGTACAAGAGAACTCACATCATAACTTTCTATGATTTACACCCCTCCTGTGAGTCTAGTTTTAGATTCCGATGCTTCTCTTCAGGTTTACTGTATACCATGGACCTTCTTATTGACGATGAAACACAGAAATGGCATCCGAATTTAAAACAAAAGTCACAATGGCGACTTAAGTACAAGAGGACTGACACTCTAACTTTGTATGATTTGAAAATATCCTATGAGTCCAGTTTTAGATTCGGATGCTTCACTTCAGGTTTACTGTATACCTTGGACCCTCTTATTGACGATGAAACACAGAAATTGCATCCAAATTTAATACAAAAGCACAATGTCGACTTAAGTACAAGAGGACTCACACCCTAACTTTCTATGATTTAAACCCCTCCGGTGAGTCCCGTTTTAGATTCCGATGCTTCACTTCAGGTTTACTGTATACCTTGGACCTTCTTATTGACGATGAAGCACAGAAATTGCATCCGAATTTAATACAAAAGGCGCAATGTCAAGTTAAGTACAAGAGGATTGACTCTCAAACTTTCTATGATTAGAACCTCTCCTGTGAGTCCAGTTTTAGATTCCGATGCTTTATTTCAAGTTTACTGTATACCTTGGACCTACTTATTGACGATGGAACACAGAAAGTGCATCGGAATTAAATTCAAAAGTGCACGATGCCGACTTAAGTACAAGAGGAATGACACTCTAATTTTCTATGATTTGAACCTCTCCTGTGATCCACTTTTAGATTCCGAAGCTTCTCTTCAGGTTTACTGTGTACCTAGGACCTTCTAATTGACGATGAAACCCAGAAATAGTATCCGAATTAAATTCAAAAGGCACAATGCCGAGTTAAGTAAAGAGTACTGACAGTCTAACTTTCTATGATTTGAACCTCTCCAGTAAGTCCAGTTTTCGATTCCAATGCTTCACTTCAGGTTTACTGTAACCCTTGGACGTTCTTATTGACGATGATACACAAAAATTGCATCCGAATTTAATACAAAAGGCACAATGCCGACTTAAGCACAAGAGAACTGACACTCTAACTTTCTATGATGTGAACCTCTCCCGTGAGTCCAGTTTTAGATTCCGATGGTTCACTTCTGGTTTACTGTATCCCTTGGACCTTCTTATTGACGATGAAAAACAAAATTGCATCCGAATTTAATACAAAAGTTACAATGCCGACTTAAGTACAAGAGGACTGACACTCTAACTTTGTATGATTTGAACCTCTCCTGTGAGTCCAGCTTTCGATTCCGATGCTTCACTTCAGGTTTACTGTATTCCTTGGACCTTCTTATTGACGATGAAACACAGAAATTCCATCTGAATTTAATACAAAAGGAACAATGCCGACTTAAGTACAAGAGGACTGACACTCTAACTTTCTATGATTTGAACCATTCCTGTGAGTCCAGTTTTAGATTCCGATGCTTCATTCTGGTTTACAGTATACCTTGGACCTTCTTATTGACGATGAAAAACAGAAATTGCATCCGAATTTAATACAAAAGGCACATTGAAGACTTAAGTACAAGAGGACTGACACTCTAACTTTCTATGATCTGAACCTCTTCTGTGAGTCCAGTTTTAGTTTCCGATGCTTCACTTCAGGTTTTTCTGTATCTCTTGGACCTTCTTATTGACAATGAAACACAGAAATTGCATCCGAATTTAATACAAAAGGCACAATGTCGACTTAAGTACAAGAGGACTGACACTCTAACTTTAATGATTTGAACCTCTCCTTTGAGTACAGTGTTTGTTTCCGATGCTTCACTTCAGGTTTACTGTATACCTTGGACCTTCTTATTGACGATGAAACACAGAAATGGCATCCGAATTTAATACAAAAGGCACAATGCCGACTTAGGTACAAGAGGACTGAAACTCTAACTTTCAATGATTTGAGCCTCTCCTGTGAGTCCAGTTTTAGTTTCCGATGCTTCACTTCAGGTTTACTGTATCCCTTGAACCTTCTTATTGACGATGAAACACAGAAATTGCATCCGAATTTAATACAAAAGGCACAACTCTGACTTAATTACTACAGGACTGACACTGTATCTTTCTATGATTTGAACCTCTCCTGTGAGTCCAGTTTTAGTTTCCGATGCTTCACTTCAGGTTTACTGTATCCCTTGGATCTTCTTATTGGCGATGAAACACAGAAATTGCATCCGAATTTAATACAAAAGGCACAATGCCGACTTAAGTACAAGTGGACTGACACTCTAACTTTCTTTGATTTGAACCCCTCCTGTGAGTCCAGTTTTAGATTCCGATGCTTTACTTCAGGTTTACTGTATACCTTGGACCTTCTTATTGACGATGAAACACAGAAATTGCAACCGAATTTCGTACAAAAGGCAGAATGACGACTTAAATACAAGAGGACTGACACGCTAACTTTCTATGATTTGAACCTCTCCTGTGAGTCCAGTTTGCGATTCCGATGCTTCACTTCAGGTTTACTGTATCCATTGGACCTTCTTATTGACGATGAAGCACAGAAATTGCATCCGATTTTAATACAAAAGGCACAATGACGACTTAAGTACAAGAGGACTGACACTCTAATTTTCAATGATTTGAACCTCTCCTGTGAGTCCATTTTTAGATTCCGACGCTTCTTTTCAGGTTTACTGTGTACCTTGGACCTTCTTATTGACGATGAAACACAGAAATTGCATCCGAATTAAATTCAAATGGCACAATGCCGAGGTAAGTACAAGAGTACTGACAGTCTAGCTTTCTATGATTTGAACCTCTCCTGTGAGTCCAGTTTTCGATTCCAATGCTTCACTTCAGGTTTACTGTAAACCTTGGACCTTCTTATTGACGATGAAACACAGAACTTGCATCCGAATTTATTACAAAGTTCACAATGCCGACTTAAGTACAAGAGGACTGACACTCTAACTTTCTATGTTTTGAACCTTTCCCGTAAGTACAGTTTTAGATTCCGATGCTTCACTTCAGGTTTACTGTATCATTTGGACCAGCTTGTTGACGGTGAAACACAGAAATTGCATCTGAATTTAATAAAAAAGGCACAATGCCGACTTAAGTACAAGATGGCTGACACTCTAACTTTATATCATTTGAACCTCTCCTTTGAGTCCAGTTTTAGATTCCGATGCTTCACTTCAGGTTTACTGTATACCTTGGACCTTCTTATTGACGATGAAGCACAGAAATTGCATCCGAATCTAATACAAAAGGCACAATGCCGAGTTAAGTACAAGAGGACTGACTCTATAACTATCTATGATTTGAACCTCTCCTGTGAGTCCAGTTTTAGATTCCGATGCTTCACTTCTGGTTTACTGTGAACCTTGGTACTTCATACTGACGATGAAACACAGAAATTGCATCCGAATTTAATACAAAAGGCTCAATGCCGACCTAAGTACAAGAGGACTGACACTCTATCTTTCTATGATTTGAACCTTTCCTGTGAGTCCATATTTAGATTCCGATAATTCACTTCAGGTTTACTGTATCCCTTGGACCTTCTTATTGACGATGAAACACTGAAATTGCATCCGGATTTAATACAAAGGTCACAATGCCGACTTAAGTACAAGAGGACTAACACTCTAACTTTCTATGATTTAATCCTCTCCTGTGATTCCAGTTTTAGGTTCCGATGATTCACTTCAGGTTTACTGTATACCTTGGACCTTCGTATTGACGATGAAACACAGAAATTGCATACTAATTTAATACAAAAGGCACAATGCCGACTTAAGTACAAGAGGACTCACAACCTAACTTTCTATGACTTAAACCTTTTCTGTGAATCCGGTTTTAGATTCCGATGCTTCACTTCAGGTTTACTGTATCCCTTGGATCTTTTAATTGACGGTAAAACACAGAAATTGCATCCGAATTTATTACAACAGGCACAATGCCGACTTAAGTACAAGAGGACGGACACGCTACCTTTCTATGATTTGAACCACTCCTGTGAGCAAAGTTTTAGATTCCGATGCTTCACTTCAGGTTTACTGTATACCTTGGATCTTCATATTGACGATGAAACACAGAAATTGCATCGGAATATAATATAAAAGTCACAATGCCGACTTAAGTACAAGAGGACTGAAACTCTAACTTTCTATGATTTGAACCCCTCCTGTGAGTACAGTTTTAGTTTCCGATACTTCACTGCAGGTTTACTGTATCCCTTGGACCTTCTTACTGACGATGAAACACAGAAATTGCATCCGAATTTAATACAAAAGGCACAATGACGACTTAAATAAAAGAGGACTGACACTCTAACTTTCTATGATTTGAACCTCTCCTTTGGGTCCTGTTTTTGTTTCCGATGTTTCACTTCAGGTTTACTGTATACCTTGGACCCTCTTATTGACGGAGAAACACAGAAATTCCATCCGAATTTAATACAAAAGGCACAATGCCGACTTAAGTACAAGATAACTGAAACTCTAACTTTCTATGATTTGAACCCCTCCTGTGAGTACAGTTTTAGTTTCCGATACTTCACTGCAGGTTTACTGTATCCCTTGGACCTTCTTACTGACGATGAAACACAGAAATTGCATCCGAATTTAATACAAAAGGCACAATGCCGACTTAAGTACTAGAGGACAGACACTCTCACTTTCTATGATTTGAACCTCTCATGTGAGTCCAGTTTTAGATTCCGATGCTTCACTTCAGGTTTTCTGTATACCTTGGGCCTTCCTATTGACGATGAAACACAGAAATTTCATCCGAATTTAATACAAAAGGCGCAATGCCGACTTAAGTACAAGAGGACTCACACCCTAACTTTCTATGATTTAAACCTGTCCTGTGAGTCCAGTTTTAGATTCTGATGCTTCACTTCAGGTTTTCTGTATACCTTGGACCTTCTTATTGACGATGAAGCACAGAAATTGCAACCGATTTTAATACAAGAGGCACAATGCCGACATAGGTACAAGAGGACTGACACTCTAACTTTCTATGATATGAACCTCTCCGTTGAGACCAGTTTTAGTTTCCGATGCTTCACTTCAGGTTTACTGTATCCCTTGGACCTTCTTAGTGACGATGAAACACAGAAATTGCATCCGAATATAATACAAAAGGCACAATGTCGACTTAAGTACAAGAGGACTCACACCCTAACTTTCTATGATTTAAACCTCTCCTGTGAGTCCAGTTTTAGATTCCGATGCTTGATTTCAGGTTTACTGTATACCTTGGACCTTCTTATTGACGATGAAACACAGAAATTGCATCCAAATTTAATACAAAAGGCACAATGCCGACCTAAGAACAAGAGGACTGACACTCTAACTTTTTATGATTTGAACCTTTCCTATGAGTCCATATTTAGATTCCAATGCCTCACTTCAGGTTTACTGTATCCCTTGGACCTTCTTATTGACGATGAAACACAGACATTGCTTCCGAATTTAATACAAAAGGCACAATGCCGACTTAAGTACAAGAGGACTGACACTTTAACTTTCTATGATTTGAACCTCTCCTGTGAGTCTAGTTTTAGATTCCGATGCTTCCCTTCAGGTTTACTGTATACCTTGGACCTTCTTATTGACGATGAAACACAGAAATTGCATCGGGATTTAATACTAAAAGCACAATGCCAACTTAAGCAGAAGAGGGCTGACTCTCTAACTTTCTATGATTTGAACCTCTCCTGTGAGTCCAGTTTTAGTTTCCGATGCTTCACTTCAGGTTTACTGTATCCCTTGGACATTCTTAGTGACGATGAAACACAGAAATTGCATCCGAATATTATACAAAAGGCACAATACTGACATAAGTACAAGAGGACTGACACTCTAACTTTCTATGATTTGAACCTCTCCTGTGAGTCCAGTTTCAGATTGCGATGCTTCACTTCAGGTTTACTGTATCCCTTGGACCTTGTTATTGACGATAAAGCACAGAAATAGCATCCGAATTTAATACAACAGGCACAATGCCGACTTCAGTACAAGAGGCCAGACACGCTATCTTTCAATGATCTGAACCTCTCCAGTGAGTCCAGTTTTAGATTCCGATGCTTCACTTCAGTTTTACTGTATACCTTGGATCTTCTTATTGACGATGAAACACAGAAATTGCATCCAAATTTAATACAAAAGGCACAATGTCGACTTAAGTACAAGAAGACTCACACCCTAACTTTCTATGATTTAAACCTCTCCTGTGAGTCCAGTTTTAGATTCCGATGCTTCATTTCAGGTTTACTGTATACCTTGGACCCTCTTATTGACGATGAAACACAGAAATTGCATCAAAATTTAATACAAAGGCACAATGCCGACCTAAGTACAAGAGGACTGACACTCTAACTTTCTATGATTTGAACCTCTCCTGTGAGTCCAGTTTTAGATTCCGATGCTTCTCTTCAGGTTTACTGTATAAATTGGACCTTCTTATTGACGATGGAACACAGAAATTGCATCGGAATTAAATTCAAAAGGCACGATGCCGACTTAAGTACAAGAGGACTGACACTCTAATAATCTATGATTTAAACCTCTCCTGTGGGTCCAGTTATAGATTCCGACGCTTCTCTTCAGGTTTACTTTGTACCTTGGACCTTCTTATTGACGATGAAACACAGAAATTGCATCCGAATTTAATACAAAAGGCACAATACCGACTTAAGTACAAGAGTACTGACACTCTAACTTTCTATGATTTCAACCTCTCCTGTGAGTCGAGTTTTAGATTCCAATGCTTCACTTCATTTTTACAGTATACCTTGGACCTTCTTATTGACGATGAAACACAGAAATTGCATATGAATTTAATACAAATGTCACAATGCCGACTTAAGTAAAAGAGGACTGACACTCTCACTTTCTATGTTTTGAACCACTCCTGTGAGTCCAGTTTTAGATTCCGATGCTTCACTTCAGGTTTACTGTATCCCTTTGACCTTCTTATTGACAATGAAACACAAAAATTGCATCCGAATTTAATACAAATGGCACAATGCCAACTTAAGTACGAGAGGCCTGACACTCTAACTTTCAATGATTTGAACCGCTCCTGTGAGTCCAGTTTTTGTTTCCGATGTTGCACTTCAGGTTTACTGTATACCTTGGACCTTATAAAATAAATAAAATAAAATAAAATAAAATAAAATAAAATATTAATTATTTTTATCTGTCTGATTGGCTCTCCTATGAGTCGTCAGGTTTTGATTATTCGGTATCAGACGCTTGACAATGGCTTTTTCGTAAAGGCAATGTTACTCGTAGTTGACCGTGAAATAAAACTGAAATAATCGGACTTCGTAATTAAATCGTTTCCAAAGACTGCTGCGGTAGGTGCGGACTCATAAACTAAATCTCAATATTACAATAATTTGCCAGCCATGCCAAAACGTCGTACAGAGGTGATTGTCTACTAAACAAAAAATTACACAGTTAGTTAAATCAGATATATTCAATGAACAAGCCTACAGTTCATAATCCTACTTACTTTTATAAATATAAATTCTTTACAGAATCGAGTGCCTAGTATGGTTGCAACTCGCAGTAATTTTCTATATCATGAAATATGGCGGTGTGCCAGACAATAAACTAAAATACGTGCTTCTCGCACCACTTCAACCAGGGCTCTTCTTTTTTTTTTTTTTTAATCAAAACATACGACTAACGAAAATGTACTTTTGTTTTATCAGCGACACAGCGCTGCAGTTGTGTGCCATAGGCTTTATTTATTTGTCACTGATTATTTATTTAATTAATATCTCGCGTTTCCGAGGAAACTCACGCTCGGCATGCAAATGTGCCTTTATATTGCCCCCTGAATTGCGAGGCGAAAGGACACACCTGCAGGCGAGCAATTCACCTAAAGGCACAAGAAAATCTAAGTTATCTACAACTATTTACATGACTTACATTATACTGTATATTATACACAAAATTTGAATGACGCGCGTGCGCCGAAAAAGTTCTTATGTTGGCAAAACAGAGTGCGCGCATGCGCAGAAGCGTCTGTGTAACTACGGCACTGCCGTTATTTCGTAAATTTAGATCACGCGGCACAGTATTGCAGTTCATATTGTTCGTGTGCGCGCGCATTTCTTAGTCGTTGCACAAAGAAAATATTCCACCAAGATTACATATGAAGACTACATTCTATGACAGGTAACTTAGTTTTAAAATTACAATATTTGTTATAATACAATACAACTTTAGATTGTTGAATGTTCTTAGTTACATAGCATTGCAATGAAATGCTTCAACGAAAAATGTTCTGTTGTTTCAGGTGCGTTGACCTATACACATCGTGTCGTTATCACAGTTCATATTCATCTGCTGCACAATAATTTTTTACAGGTTAGTATCGTCGTGGTAAAGTTTTTTTGATCACAGTAACATCGTTGTATAACAACGTGATTAATACATAAGCGTGTCCATTTCCTATTTCCATTATAGTCGTTGTGATGCAGATCGTTGTGACAAAAAGCATTGTTTATTACAGATCAGACGTAACCCGTCGAGTAATTGGTCCACGTGCAGTTCGTTTTTTTTTTTTTACATTCCGTGGAAGCTTGGTTGCAGAACCTCGGACGGCACATAGCTGGCGTCGATCCTTGGACAGTCCAGGTAAGAGTGTCCGTCACATTTCGAGAACATTTCATTCCCTGAAGTTCCAACCAAAACTCTTCCACCCGTCGTGTTGTTTTCTGGACAGGCACTTTGTGTCCATTTAATCCAGTTAACATCTTGAAGTTGGGTACTGTAGTAATGTCACTAGACGATGCACGAATTATTCACTTCACATTTTCAGTTTTTTTGCTGAATATAGCTCACCTAAATGTTCGTTAATGTCCGTGAACAGAGGTTCACTACGCAATTTTTTTTTTTTTTTTTTTTTTTTAAAAAAAGTTTTTCACATTTTGGCACTCGTTATCGTTCAAATTTTCACACAGTAACAGTTACATTATACATCAGTTTAAAAAAAACATAAGTAATAATACATACACACGTCACATATTTTCTTAGCATAAACATAATACAGTTGCACATAAACATGTTTACATCATCATTACATAGCTATAGGTTATTACATTGTGTCATATTTGATTACATGAATTGCAGATATTTACATCCTCTTTAGCGGTTTTGCTGGGATATTATCGATGTTTTTTGTGATGTCATCTGAAATTAAGATAGGTTAGACACAACATTCATTACATCAGTAGGCAAGACCAGGCGTTTTCACTACTCAATAAATATTCAAAATAGTAAGAGAGAGAAAATGTTCGATTCCTCGCGTTTTGTGCGTGTGTGTAGTGTGTCTGTGTGGCCTTGACTACTGATAGATGCTTTTCGTGTTGAGAGATGTGCGTCTAATCTATTTCTCAAAGTTAAAGATCGCTTCACAGATGACGTCTGTCAGTTCGTCAGGTGTCATACCAGGTCAGTGGTACCTACAGTCACAAATGTTCCGTGACAAATTTATATATCATTCACTGCTACGTAATCATAAATTTTACTTTAATATTCAGTCTTCTCGGTGGAGCCGCGGCGTTGAAAGAAAAGTTCTTCTGTCTTCAACTGCATCACTGGAACCGCTGAAATGAAAATTTCTATACTACTTATAATCTATGTTGTAATTTGTTTTAGTTCTTGCCACACAGCAGGTCGTTGAGATAACGGTACGTTATATGTCTTATGGTAGAAGATCTTGTGAGGCTTAACTTCAATCTTGTACACATACGTGTTGATAACACCTAATCGTTTGGTAAAAACTTGTAAATATTTGGATAACACTTCCTGTAGTTTTATACGTTCATGTACACTGAGAGCTGTAGCTTCACTTATCTTATGATCAAGCAATGTTTTCAAGTCCATTAGCTCTCTGTCAGATGAGTGTGTTTGCATGTCTTGAATGTCTTTGTCAAGTACTAACTGTACCTTGTACCCTGTACAGTGTTTGTCATGCTTTAGAGTTCTCCTGTCCAAATCAATAATAATTACACTGCCTTTATCATTTAAAATACATTTACCTTTGGAGAAGTCTATAATGCAGTCCTTCTCGCTCATAATATCTATTCCTAATATGCAATTTGTCACAAGGTTTTGTACAACCAGGAATGGCCATTGTACGGTTCCATTACCTATTTTAACGTTTACAAAAACTTGCTTCGTAACCCTACATGACTTATTACCTAGTGCAGTAGTTATTTTACAGTTTTGGGCAGGAAACTCAGGCACAGGTTCCAATTCACACATCTTTTTATAAAAATTAAAAGATAAAACGCTCACAGCTGCACCTGTATCTAGGATAATAGTAGTTGGAATCCCACCTACTACACCAGTAGTGGATGCTAAAACAATTTCATTTGTGTTTAAACGACATTGTGTACTGTCTTGTAAAAGTTCATCTGATATATTGTTATTGTGGTTGTATCTTATAAATAAAACAGGTAGTTTTTGTTTAGAATTACTCGGCATATCATTATTCTGTTGTTCAAGTGTGGTGTCAAATAACTGATTAACATTGAAGCCGCCCCCCAAGGATTCTTCAGCCACGACCTGGGGCAAAGTAGTGACTGTTTCTAGTTTGTTGGATTATCATTTGTACTAGGTACTGACACAGATTGAGGTTGTGCATCAGGTGTCATTTCTATTATATTCACATTCGGATATTGCCTACTATGATCTCCAAACTTTTGCGGTTGTTGTTGCTGTTGCGCATTATAACTTACCTGTCGGTCGTAAGGTATGCTCCAATTTTGACCTGGTGGCTGCTGTGGTAAAGCAGAGTTTGAATGAAAGTACTGATCGTTACGAGTCCAACCTTGATGCTGTCTTGGCTCGTAGTTATTATTATTTCTATTTCTGTTTGTGTTTTTGTTATTACCTTTGTATCCGTTGTTACCGTTGCAGTTATTACCGCGGTGCCTTTTGTATGGATTGCCGCATGAAATGTTATTACTGTTGTAACTATTGTTCGTATTGGAATACGCGTGTTGATTTTGATTTCCGTACTGAGACGGCATGTGAGTTTGCTGTTTTTGTTGTACCGCGTATCCAACTGTGGGCGCGCCAGAATTGTGTTGGCAAGCCTGCATGTTTTGCATACCACTAGTGTAAACATTGTGGCTGCTGTTTTGCCGCGCGAAGCGCTGATCTTCAAGTAACATGTCAACCGAATCTAAAGCTGTTAAAAAATAATCTGAATCGTCATCCGGGATATGTAGAAGTTTTTCCTTAATGTTGAAAGGCAATTTGGCCTTCAACGCTCGGAGTATATCACGTGTTGCGACTGGTTCGTCTAAAAAATGTCCCATGTTCAAGTATTTTTCAAAATATCTGCGTAAGTTACCATTTTTACTGTTAAAAGTTTCAGGTTCTAAAATTTGTCTCCTGAGTCGCTCCTGGACGGATTGCGACCAGAATTTGTTCAGAAAGGCACGCTCAAACTCACTGTACGTGGTACATACGTCAGCTTGACTGTATGCCCAGACAGCTGCATCGCCTTGGATGTAACCGACAATATATGAAATCTTTTTCCGGTCACTCCAAGTGCGTGGAAATGCGTTACTAAAAGATTTAAGAAAAATCACCGGATGAATGGTTCGTTTCTCTGGGATAAAAGCCTGAAATTGCCTGTGTTTTATTAAGCTTTCGTCTTCCTTTGCATTATGATATGGATTTGTTCCACTGTAATTACTGCAATGCTCAGCTGGCGAGTAATTACGATAATGTTGCTGTGGTTTGCCATGATAATACCTTGTGTTTGTGTTTGCACGTTGTGGTATGTGTTGTTGTCGTGGTGTGTTTTGTTCTTGTGTGTATGTTGTGTGCGGTATGTGTGCGTCATACTCGAATGTATATTGATTTCTGAACTGTACATTTTGACTGATATTTTCATTACATTCAGACTGTGGTTGATCGGTGAATTGTCTCATGGGTGCAGTGACGGATTGTACTGCGTCACTAATCAGCTGTTTGTTATTAGTGATGTATCCCGCTACGGAGTCGTGCACAATTGTTGGTAAATTTTCACGTATGCATCTATCAAAATGTTTGTCTTTGTTCTCTACCCAATCATGAAATTCTTTATTAATATTTTGAAAATGAGCTGTGGCATCAGATTGTAAGATGTCAGTCAGGTGTTGTTCAACATCGTCAAATTTATTCTGCACGTCAGTAATTCGTTTTTCAAGGTTGTCGTGTACTGAAGGATATGTTTGAATTTGTTCAGTAAGAGCTTCACACGTGACATTAAGGTTTTTTAATTGTTTCTGTAAAAGTGCTACGTCATTTGTAGTCTTTTCTTGTCTCGTATTAAGCTTGGAAAATTTCGTACTGAGTTCAGTCATCTGTTCGGTCAGTGTGGCGTCTATAAGTTCCACACGTTTACACAAAGTGTCATTACATGCCTTGATTGCTATGAGATCAGATTTAATTTCGTCATTTTGTGTCTTTAACTGTTCATTTTGTGTCTTTAAGGTTGCCATGTTTTCCGCGTTCTGCATCCTTAAGGTTGCCATATTTTCTGCGTTTTGTTTCATTAGCATTTGTAACATGTTGGCAATGTTTACTGTTTGCAAGGTCTCTGCCCCCGCCGCGTCATTAGACGTGACGTCATGTATTAACATGGGCTCTGACTGAGACTTTGAAATTTTTGTGGTGGACGGCCTATTGTCAAAATTTCCGTTGACACTTGCGTCAATATTTGATGTATCGTCACTACCGGTTGCTGTCGTAAAGTCATTTTCTAACATTTGTCTCTCGTCCGAGTCGGATTGCGTCTGAATAGTACGTCTTTGCTGTTCCATTTTTGCGTATTGTTTTCTAGTTATTACCATGCCACACGTGCTATATATTTCAAGAAATTAATGTTTGACACTGGTTTTAAAATAAAATGCAGTTGAGCATGAATCGGTCGTAGCAACAATGGCTGTCTGTTAATTTAAAAATATAAACTGAATTTGAGATTATTGGTAATGGCTGCTGGCCATGTTACATGATATCGTACAGAAGTCGGCCATATTGTACACTCGTGTATTGGTATTGTTGCATACGTTATTGTTTAGGGAAAAATACTGAGAATGGAATTTATCACTGAAACTGTTATGCGGAAAAGAAACACTACAGAATTTTACTGAAAAGCTAATACACTGAATTATACGTCTGGTCAAGCCTGCTAATGCAAAGATGCTGCGTCTTACCTTATTTTGCTGGAAGCTTCTTTGCGTCTTCCCGCAAAATTTTATAATTGGCAAATATCTTCTGATTTTTTTTATTTCTCATATAGTCAAGTCCAGGACCAGAAGGTTGATTTTTCACATGAAACAAAGAGAACAATGTAACAAATGACAAAATAACAAGTCCGACACGCAGTCGCCAATATAAAATAAATAAAATAAAATAAAATAAAATAAAATAAAATATTAATTATTTTTATCTGTCTGATTGGCTCTCCTATGAGTCGTCAGGTTTTGATTATTCGGTATCAGACGCTTGACAATGGCTTTTTCGTAAAGGCAATGTTACTCGTAGTTGACCGTGAAATAAAACTGAAATAATCGGACTTCGTAATTAAATCGTTTCCAAAGACTGCTGCGGTAGGTGCGGACTCATAAACTAAATCTCAATATTACAATAATTTGCCAGCCATGCCAAAACGTCGTACAGAGGTGATTGTCTACTAAACAAAAAATTACACAGTTAGTTAAATCAGATATATTCAATGAATAAGCCTACAGTTCATAATCCTACTTACTTTTATAAATATAAATTCTTTACAGAATCGAGTGCCTAGTATGGTTGCAACTCGCAGTAATTTTCTATATCATGAAATATGGCGGTGTGCCAGACAATAAACTAAAATACGTGCTTCTCGCACCACTTCAACCAGGGCTCTTCTTTTTTTTTTTTTAATCAAAACATACGACTAACGAAAATGTACTTTTGTTTTATCAGCGACACAGCGCTGCAGTTGTGTGCCATAGGCTTTATTTATTTGTCACTGATTATTTATTTAATTAATATCTCGCGTTTCCGAGGAAACTCACGCTCGGCATGCAATTGTGCCTTTATAACCTTCTTATTGACGTTGAAACACAGAAATTGTATCCGAATTTAATACAAATGGCACAATGCCGACTTAAGTACAAGAGGACTGAAACTCTAACTTTCTATGATTTGAACCTCTCCTGTGAGTCCAGTTTTAGTTTTGGATGCTTCACTTCAGGTTTACTGTATCCCTTGGACCTACTTATTGACGATGAAACACAGAAATTGCATCCGAATTTAATACAAAAGGCACAATGCCGACTTAAGTACTAGAGGACTGACACTGTAACTTTCTATGATTTGAACCACACCTGTGAGTCCAGTTTTAGTTTCCGATGCTTCACTTCAGGTTTACTGTATCCCTTGGACCTTCTTATTGACGATGAAACACAGACATTGCATCCGAATTTAATACGAAGGGCACAATGCCGACTTAAGTACAAGAGGACCGACACTCAAATTTTCTATGATTTGAACCTCTCCTTTGAGTCCTGTTTTAGGTTACGATGCTTGACTTCAGGTTTACTGTATCCCTTGGATACGAAGGGCACAATGCCGACTTAAGTACAAGAGGACCGACACTCAAATTTTCTATGATTTGAACCTCTCCTTTGAGTCCTGTTTTAGGTTACGATGCTTGACTTCAGGTTTACTGTATCCCTTGGAACTTCTTTTTGACGATGGAACACAGAAATTGCAACCAAATTTAGTACAAAAGGCACAATGACGACTTAAATACAAGATGACTGACACTCTAACTTTCTATGATTTGAACCTCTCCTGTGTGTCCAGTTTGCGATTCCGATGCTTCACATCAGGTTTACTGTATCCCTTGGACCTTCTTATTGACGATTAAACACAGAAATTGCATTTGAATTTAATACAAAAAGCACAATGCCAACTTAAGGACAAGAGGCCTGAACTCTAACTTTCTATGATTTGAACCTCTCCTGTGAGTCCAGTTTTAGATTCCTATGGTTCACTTCAGGTTTACTGTATCACTTGGACCTTCTTATTGACAATGTAACACAGAAATTGCATGCGAATTTAATACAAAAGGCACAATGCCGAATTAAGTACTAGAGGACAGACACGAAAACTTTCTATGATTTGAACCTCTCCTGTGAGTCCAGATTTAGATTCCGATGCTTCACTTCAGGTTTACTGTATCCCTTGGACCTTCTTACTGACGATGAAACACAGAAATTGCATCCGAATTTAATACAAATGGCACACTGCCGACTTAAGTACAAGAGGACTGACACTTTTTCTTTCTATGATTTGAACCTCTCCTGTGAGTCCAGTTTTCGTTTCCGATTCTTCACTTCAGGTTTACTGTATCCCTTGGACCTTCTTATTGACGATAAAACACAGAAATTGCATGGGAATTTAATACAAAAGGCACAATGCCGACTTGAATACAAGAGAACTGACACTCTAACTTTCTATGATTTGAACTTCTCCTGTGAGTCCAGTTTTAGATTCCGATGCTTCACTTCAAGTTTACTGTATACCTTGGACCGTCTTAATGACGATGAAACACAGAAATTGCATCCGAATTTAATACAAAAGGCATAATGCCGACTTAAGTACAAGATGACTCACACTCTAACTTTCTATGATTTTAACCTATCCTGTGAGTCCAGTTTCAGATTCCGATGCTTCACTTCAGGTTTATTGTATACCTTGACCTTCTTAATGACGATGTAGCACAGAAATTGCATCCGAATGTAATACAAAAGGAACAATGCCGACTTAAGTACAAGAGGACAGACACTCTAACTATCTATGATTTGAACCTCTCCTGTGAGTCCAGTTTTAGATTCCGATGCTTCACTTTAGGTTTACTGTATACCTTGGACCTTCTTACTGAAGATGAAACACAGAATCTGCATCCGAATTTAATACAACGGTGACAATGCCGAATTAAGTACAAGAGGACTAACACTCTAAATATCTACGATTTGAACCTCTCCTGTGAGTCCAGCTTTAGATTCCGATGCTTCACTTCAGGTTTTCTGTATACCTTGGACCTTCTTATTGACGATGAAGCACAGAAATTGCAACCGATTTTAATACAAGAGGCACAATGCCGACATAAGTACAAGAGGACTGACATTCTAACTTTCTATGATATGAACCTCTCCGTTGAGACCAGTTTTAGTTTCCGATGCTTCACTTCAGGTTTACTGTATCCCTTGGACCTTCTTAGTGACGATGAAACACAGAAATTGCATCCGAATATAATACAAAAGGCACAATACTGACATAAGTACAAGAGGACTGACACTCTAACTTTCTATGATTTGAACCTCTCCAGTGAGTCTAGTTTTAGATTCCGATGCTTCACTTCAGTTTTACTGTATACCTTGGATCTTCCTAGTGACGATGAAACACAGAAATTGCATCCAAATTTAATACAAAAGGCACAATGTCGACTTAAGTACAAGAGGACTCACACCCTAACTTATTATGATTTAAACCTCTCCTGTGAGTCCAGTTTTAGCTTCCGATGCTTGATTTCAGGTTTACTGTATACCTTGGACCTTCTTATTGACGATG
The DNA here is from genome assembly GCF_021461395.2 of Schistocerca americana. Classification (NCBI taxonomy): domain Eukaryota; kingdom Metazoa; phylum Arthropoda; class Insecta; order Orthoptera; family Acrididae; genus Schistocerca; species Schistocerca americana. Next base: position 144,912 of record NW_025725101.1, on the reverse strand, counting down.
AAACACAGAAATTGCGTCCAAATTTAATACAAAAGGCACAATACCGACCTAAGAACAAGAGGACTGACACACTAAGTTTTTATGATTTGAACCTTTCCTGTGAGTCCATATTTAGATTCCGATGCCTCACTTCAGGTTTACTGTATCCCTTGGACCTTCTTATTGACGATGAAACAAAGACATTGCTTCCGAATTTAATACAAAAGGCACAATGCCGACTTAAGTACAAGAGGACTGACACTTTAACTTTCTATGATTTGAACCTCTCCTGTGAGTCCAGTTTTAGATTCCGATGCTTCTCTTCAGGTTTACTGTATACCTTGGACCTTCTTATTGACGATGAAACACAGAAATTGCATCGGAATTTAATACAAAAGGCACAATGCCGACTTAAGCAGAAGAGGGCTGACTCTCTAACTTTCTATGATTTGAACCTCTCCTGTGAGTCCAGTTTTAGTTTCCGATGCTTCACTTCAGGTTTACTGTATCCCTTGGACATTCTTAGTGACGATGAAACACAGAAATTGCATCCGAATATTATACAAAAGGCACAATACTGACATAAGTACAAGAGGACTGACGCTCTAACTTTCTATGATTTGAACCTCTCCTGTGAGTCCAGTTTCAGATTCCGATGCTTCACTTCAGGTTTACTGTATCCCTTGGACCTTGTTATTGACGATAAAACACAGAAATAGCATCCGAATTTAATACAGCAGGCACAATGCCGACTTCAGTACAAGAGGCCAGACACGCTATCTTTCAATGATTTGAACCTCTCCAGTGAGTCCAGTTTTAGATTCCGATGCTTCACTTCAGGTTTATTTCATATCTTGGACCTTCTTATTGACGATGTAGCACAGAAATGGCATCCGAATGTAATACAAAACGTACAATGCAGACTTAAATACAAGAGGACTGACACTCCAACTTTCTTTGATTTGAACCTCTCCTGTGAGTCCAGTTTTAGTTTCCGATGCTTCACTTCAGGTTTACTGCATCCCTTGGACCTTCTTAGTGACGATGAAATACAGAAATTGCATCCGAATTTAATACAAAAGGCACAATGCCGACTTAAGTACTAGAGGACTGCCACTCTAATTTTCTATGATTTGAACCACTCCCGTGAGTCCAGTTTTAGATTACGATGCTTCACTTCAGGTTTACTGTATCCTTTGGACCTTCTTATTGACGATGAAACACAGAAATTCCATCTGAATTAAATACAAAAGGCACAATGCCGACTTAAGTACAAGAGGACAGGCACGCTATCTTTCTATGATTTGAACCTCTCCTGTGAGTCCAGTTTTAGATTCCGATGCTTCACTTCAGGTATTCTTTACACCTTGGACCTTCTTATTGACGATGTAGCACAGAAATGGCATCCGAATGTAATACAAAAGGCACAATGCCGACTTAAGTACAAGAGAACTGACACTCTAACTTTCTATGAATTGAACCTCTCCTGTGAGTCCTGTTTTAGTTTCCGATGCTTCACCTCAGGTTTACTGTATCCCTTGGACCTTCTTATTGGCGATGAAACACAGAAATTGCATCCGAATTTAATACAAAAGGCACAATGCAGACTTAAGTACAAGAGGACTGACACTCTCACTTTCTATGATTTGAACCTCTCCTGTGAGTCCAGTTTTCGATTCCAATGCTTCACTTCAGGTACAATGTATCCCTTGGACCTTCTCATTGACGATGAAACACTGAAATGGCATCCGAATTTAATACAAAGGGCTCAATGCTGACATATGTACAAGAGGACTGGAACTCTACCTTTCTATGATTTGAACCTCTCCTGTGAGTCCAGTTTTCGATTCCAATGCTTCACTTCAGGTATACTGTATCCCTTGGACCTTCGTATTGACGATGAAACACAGAAATTGCATCCGAATTTAATACAAGAGGCACAATGCCGACTTAAGTACAAGAGGACTGACACTCTAACTTTCTGTGATTTGAACCTCTCCTGTGAGTCCAGTTATCGATTCCGATGCTTCACTTCAGGTTTACTGTATCCCTTGGACCTTCTTATTGACGATGAAACACAGAAATTCCATCTGAATTTAATACAAAAGGCACAATGCCGACTTAAGTACAAGAGGACCGACACGCTATCTTTCTTTGATTTGAACCTCTCCTGTGAGGCCAGTTTTCGATTCCAATGCTTCACTTCAGGTTTACTGTATCCCTTGGACCTTCTTATTGACGATGAAACACAGAAATTCCATCTGAATTTAATTCAAAAGGCACCATGCCGACTTAAGTACTAGAGGACTGACACTCTAACTTTCTATGATTTGAACCTCTCCTGTGAGTCCAGTTTTAGTTTCCGATGCTTCACTTCAGGTTTACTGTATCCCTTGGACCTTCTTATTGACGATGAATCACAGAAATAGCATCCGAATTTGATACAAAAGGCACAACGCCAAATTAAGTACAAGAGGACTGACACTGTAACTTTCTATGATTTGAACCCCTCCTGTGAGACCAGTTTTAGATTCCGATGCTTCACTTCAGGTGTACTGTATAACTTGGACCTTCTTTTTGACGATGAATCACAGTAATTGTATACGAATTCAATACAAAAGGCACAATGCCGACCTAAGTACAAGAGGACTGACACTCTAACTTTCTTTGAATTGAACCTCTCCTGTGAGTCCAGTTTTAGATTCCGATGCTTCACTTCAGGTGTACTCTATCCCTTGGACATTCTTATTGACGATGAACCACAGAAATTGCATCCGAATTTAACACAAAAGGCACAATGCCGACTTAAGTACATGAGGACTGACACTCTAACTTTCTATGATTTGAACATCTCCTGTGAGTCCAGTTTTCGATTCCGATGCTTCACTTCAGGTCTACTGTATCCCTTGGACCTTCCATTGACGATGAAACACAGAAATTCCATCTGAATTTTTTACAAAAGGCACAATGCCGACTTAAGTACAAGAGGACTGACACTCTAACTTTCTATGATTTGAACCCTTCCTGTGAGTCCAGTTTTAGATTCCGATGCTTCACTTCATGTTTACTGTATCCCTTGGACCTTCTTATTGACGATGAATCACAGAAATTGCAACCGAATTTAGTACAAAAGGCACAATGCCGACTTAAATACAAGAGGACTGACACTCTAACGTTCTATCATTTGAACCTCTGCTGTGAGTCCAGTTTTCGATTCTGATGCTTCACTTCAGGTTTACTGTATCCCTTGGACCTTCTTATTGACGATGAAAGACTGAAATTCCATGAGAATTTAATACAAAATGCACAATGCCGACTTAAGAACAAAAGGCCTGACACTCTAACTTTCTATGATTTGAACCTCTCCTGTGAGTCCAGTTTTAGATCCCGATGCTTCACTTCAGGTTTACTGTATCCCTTGGACCTTCTTATTGACGATGAAACACAGAAATTGCATCCGAATTTAATACAAATGGCACACTGCCGATTTAAGTACAAGTGGACTGACACTTTTTCTTTCTATGATTTAAACCTCTCCCGTGAGTCCAGTTTTAGATTGCGATGCTTCACTTCAGGTTTACTGTATCCCATGGACCTTCTTATTGACGATAATACACAGAAATTGCATCATAATTTAATCAAAAAGGTTCAATGCCGACTTATGTACAAGAGGACTGACACTCTAAAATTCTATGATTTGAACCTCTCCTGTGAGTCCAGTTTTCGATTCCGATTCTTCACTTCAGGTTTACTGTATCCCTTGGACCTTCTTATTGACGATAACACACAGAAATTGCATGGGAATTTAGTACAAAAGGCACAATGCCGACTTGAATACAAGAGGACTGACACTCTAATTTTCTATGATTTGAAGCCTCCCTGTGAGTCCAGTTGTAGATTCCGATGCTTCACTTCAGGTTTACTGTATCCCTTGGACCTTCTTATTGACGATGAAACACAGAAATTCCATCTGAATTTAATACAAAAGGAACAATGCCGACTCTAGTACAAGAGGACAGACACGCTATTTTTCTATGATTTGAACCTCTCCTGTGAGTCCAGTTTTTGATTCCAATGCTTCACTTCAGGTTTACTGTATCCCTTGGACCTTCTTATTGTCGATGAAACACAGAAATTCCATCTGAATTTAATTCAAAAGGCACCATGCCGACTTAAGTACTAGAGGACTGACACTCTAACTTTCTATGATTTGAACAACTCCTGTGAGTCCAGTTTTAGTTTCCGATGCTTCACTTCTGGTTTACTATATACCTTGGACCTTCTTATTGACGATGAAACACAGGAATTGCATCCGAATTTAATACAAAAGTCACAATGCCGACTTAAGTACAAGAGGACTGAAACTCTAACTTTCTATGATTTGAACCTCTCCTGTGAGTCCAGTTTTAGTTTCCGATGCTTCACTTCAGGTTTACTGTATCCCTTGGACCTTCTTATTGACGATGAAACACAGAAATAGCATCCGAATTTGATACAAAAGGCACAACGCCAAATTAAGTACAAGAGGACTGACACTCTAACTTTCTGTGATTTGCACCCCTCCTGTGAGTCCAGTTTTAGATTCCGATGCTTCGCTTCAGGTGTACTGTATACCTTGGACCTTCTTATTGACGATGAATCACAGAAATTGCATCCGAATTTAATACAAAAGGCACAATGACGTCCTCAGTACAAGAGGACTGACACTCTAACTTTCTATGATTTGAACCTCTCCAGTGAGTCCAGTTTTAGATTCCGATGCTTCACTTCAGGTTTACTGTATCCCTTGGACATTCTTATTGACGATGAACCACAGAAATTGCATCCGAATTTAACACAAAAGGCACAATGCCGACATAAGTACAAGAGGACTGACACTCCAACTTTCTATGATTTGAACATCTCCTGTGAGTCCAGTTTTCGATTCCGATGCTTCACGTCAGGTTTACTGTATCCCTTGGACCTTCCATTGACGATGAAACACAGAAATTCCATCTGAATTTAATACAAAAGGCACAATGCCGACTTAAGTACATGAGGACTGACACTCTTTCTTACTATGATTTGAACCTCTCCTGTGAGTCCAGTTTTAGATTGCGATGCTTCACTTCAGGTTTACTGTATCCCATGGACCTTCTTACTGACGATAATACACAGAAATTGCATCCGAATTTAATACAAAAGGCTCAATGCCGACTTATGTACAAGAGGACTGACACTCTAACATTCTATGATTTGAACCTCTCCTGTGAGACCAGTTTTCGATTCCGATTCTTCACTACAGGGTTATTGTATCCCTTGGACCTTGTTATTGACGATAAAACACAGAAATTGCGTGGGAATTTAATACAAAATGCACAATGCCGACTTGAATACAAGAGAACTGACACTCTAACTTTCTATGATTTGAACCTCTCCTGTGAGTCCAGTTGTCGATTCCGACGCATTACGTCAGGTTTACTGAATCCCTTGGAGCTTCTTATTGACGATGAAACACAGAAATTCTATCTTAATTTAATACAAAAGGCACAATGCCGACTTAAGTACAAGAGGACTGACACTCTAACTTTCTATGATTTGAACCCTCCCTGTGAGTCCAGTTGTAGATTCCGATGCTTCACTTCAGGTTTACTGTATACGTTGGACTTTCTTATTGTCGATCAATCACAGAAATTGCATCCGAATTTAATACAAAAGGCACAATGCCGACTTAAGTATATGAGGACTGACACTCTAATTTTTCTATAATTTTAACCTCTCCTGTGAGTCTAGTTTTAGTTTCCGATGTTTCACTTCAGGTTTAATGTATCCCTTGGACATTCTTATTGACGATGAACCACAGAAATTGCATCCGAATTTAACACAAAAGGCACAATGCCGACTTAAGTACAAGAGGACTGACACTCTAACTTTCTATGATTTGAACCCTTGCTGTGAGTCCAGTTTTAGATTCCGATGCTTCACCTCAGGTTTACTGTATCCCTTGGTCCTTCTTATTGACGATGAAACACAGAAATTGCATCTGAATATAATACAAATGGCACAATGCCGACTTAAGTACAAGAGGACTGACACTCTTTCTTTCTATGATTTGAACCTCTCCTGTGGGTCCAGTTTTCGATTCAGATTCTTCTCTTCAGGTTTACTGTATCCCTTGGACCTTCTTATTGACGATAAAACACAGAGATTGCATGGGAATTTAATACAAAAGGTACAATGCCGACTTGAATACAAGAGAACTGACACTCTAACTTTCTATGATTTGAACCTCTCCTGTGAGTCCAGTTGTCGATTCCGACGCATTACTTCAGGATTACTGAATCCCTTGGAGCTTCTTATTGACGATGAAACACAGAAATTCTATCTTAATTTAATACAAAAGGCACAATGCCGACTTAAGTACAAGAGGACTGACACTCTAACTTTCTATGATTTGAACCCTCCCTGTGAGTCCAGTTGTAGATTCCGATGCTTCACTTCAGGTTTACTGTATACGTTGGACTTTCTTATTGTCGATCAATCACAGAAATTGCATCCGAATTTAATACAAAAGGCACAATGCCGACTTAAGTATATGAGGACTGACACTCTAATTTTTCTATAATTTTAACCTCTCCTGTGAGTCTAGTTTTAGTTTCCGATGCTTCACCTAAGGTTTATTGTATCCCTTGGACCTTCTTAGTGACGATGAAACACAGAAATTGCATACGAATTTAATACAAAAGGCACAATGCCGACTTAAGTACAAGAGGACTGACACTCTAACTTTCTATGATTTGAACCCTCCCTGTGAGTCCAGTTGTAGATTCCGATGCTTCACTTCAGGTTTACTGTATACCTTGGACCTTCTTATTGTCGATCAATCACAGAAATTGCATCCGAATTTAATACAAAGGGCACAATGCCGACTTAAGTACAAGAGGACTGGCACTCTAACTTTCCATGATTTGAACCTGTTGTGTGAGTCCAGTTTTAGATTCCGATGCTTCACTTCAGGTTTACTGTATCCCTTGGACCTTCTTATTGACGATGAAGCACAGAAATTGCATCTGAATGTAATACAAAAAGCACAATGCCGACTTAAGTACAAGAGGACTGACACGCTATCTTGCTATGATGTGAACCTGTCCTGTGAGTCCAGTTTTCGATTCCAATGCTTCACTTCAGGTTTACTGTATCCCTTGGACCTTCTTATTGACGATGAAACACAGAAATTCCATCTGAATTTAATTCAAAATCTCCATGCTGACTTAAGTACTAGAGGACTGACACTCTAACTTTCTATGATTTGAAGCACTCCTGTGAGTCCAGTTTTAGTTTCCGATGCTTCACTTCAGGTTTACTGTATTCCTTGGACCTTCTTATTGACGATGAAACACTGAGAGTGCATCCGAATTTATTACAAAAGTCACAATGCCGACTTAAGTACAAGAGGACTGAAACTCTAACTTTCTATGATTTGAACCTCTCCTGTGAGTTCAGTTTTAATTTCCGATGCTTCACTTCAGGTTTACTGTATCCCTTGGACCTTCTTATTGACAATGAAACACAGAAATAGCATCCGAATTTGATACAAAAGGCAGAACGCCAAATTAAGTACGAGAGGACTGACACTCTAACTTTGTATGATTTGAACCCCTCCTGTGAGTCCAGTTTTAGATTCCGATGCTTCACTTCAGGTGTACTGTATACCTTGGACCTTCTTATTGACGATGAATCACAGAAATTGCATCCGAATTTAATACAAAAGGCACAATGCCGACCTAAGCACAAGAGGTCTGACACTCTAACTTTCAATGATTTGAACCTCTTCTGTGAGTCCAGTTTTCGATTCTGATGCTTCATTTCAGGTTTACTGTATCCCTTGGACCTTCTTATTGACGATGAAAGACTGAAATTCCATGATAATTTAATACAAAATGCATAATGCCGACTTACGGACAAGAGGCCTGACACTCTAACTTTCTATGATTTGAACCTCTCCAGTGAGTCCAGTTTTAGATCCCGATGCTTAACTTCAGGTTTACTGTATCCCTTGTACCTTCTTTTGACGATGAAACACAGAAATTGCATCCGAATTTAATACAAATGTCACACTGCCGACTTAAGTACAAGAGGACTGACACTCTAACTTTCCATGATTTGAACCTCTTGTGTGAGTCCAGTTTTAGATTCCGATGGTTCACTTCAGGTTTACTATATCCCTCGGCCCTTCTTATTGTCGATGAAACACAGAATTTGCATTCGAATTTAATACGAAAGGCACAATGCCGACTTAAGTACAAGAGGACTGACCCTCTAAATTTCTATGATTTGAACCTCTCCTTTGAGTCCAGTTTTAGATTCCGATGCTTCACTTCAGGTTTACTGTATCCCTTGGACCTTCTTATTGACGATGAACCACAGAAATTGCATCTGAATTTAATACAAAAGGCACAACACTGACTTGAGTACAAGAGGACTGACACTCTAACTTTCTATGACTTGAACCTCTCCTGTGAGTCCAGTTTTCGATTCCCACGCTTCACTTCAGGTTTACTGTATCCCTTGGACCTTCTTATTGAAGATGAAACACAGAAATTCCATCTGAATTTAATACAAAAGGCACAATGCCGACTTAAGTGCAAGAGGACAGACACGCTATCTTGCTATGATGTGAACCTGTCTTGTGAGTCCAGTTTTAGATTCCAATGCTTCACTTCAGGTTTACTGTATCCCTTGGACCTTCTTATTGACGATGAAACACAGAAATTCCATCTAAATTTAATTCAAAATCTCCATGCCGACTTAAGTACTAGAGGAATGACACTCTAACTTTCTATGATTTGAACCACACCTGTGAGTCCAGTTTCAGTTTCCGATGCTTCACTTCAGGTTTACTGTATACCTTGGACCTTCTTATTGACGATGAAACACAGAAAGTGCATCCGAATTTATTACAAAAGTCACAATGCCGACTTAAGTACAAGAGGACTGAAACTCTAACTTTCTATGATTTGAACCTCTCCTGTGAGTCCAGTTTTAATTTCCGATGTTTCACTTCAGGTTTACTGTTTCCCTTGGACCTTCTTATTGACAATGAAACACAGAAATAGCATCCGAATTTGATACAAAAGGCACAACGCCAAATTAAGTACATGAGGACTGACACTCTAACTTTGTATGATTTGAACCCCTCCTGTGAGTCCAGTTTTAGATTCCGATGCTTCACTTCAGGTGTACTGTATACCTTGGACCTTCTTATTGACGATGAATCACAGAAATTGCATCCGAAATTAATACAAAAGGCACAATGCCACCTAAGCACAAGAGGTCTGACACTCTAACTTTCAATGATTTGAACCTCTCCTGTGAGTCCAGTTTTAGATTCCGATGCTTCACTTCAGGTTTACTGTATCCCTTGGACATTCTTATTGACGATGAACCACAGAAATTGCATCCAAATTTAACACAAAAGGCACAATGCCGACTTAAGTACAAGAGGACTGACACTCAAACTTTCTGTGATTTGAACATCTTCTGTGAGTCCAGTTTTCGATTCCGATGCTTCACTTCAGGTTTACTGTATCCCTTGGACCTTCCATTGACGATGAAACACAGAAAATCCATCTGAATTTAATACAAAATGCACAATTCCGACTTAAGTACAAGAGGACCGATACTCTAACTTTCTATGATTTGAACCCTTCCTGTGAGTCCAGTTTTAGGTTCCGATGCTTCACTTCATGTTTACTGTATCCCTTGGACCTTCTTATTGACGATGAATCACAGAATTTGCAACCGAATGTAGTACAAAAGGCACAATGCCGACTTAAATACAAGAGGACTGACACTCTAAGTTTCAATGATTTGAACCTCTTCTGTGAGTCCAGTTTTCGATTCTGATGCTTCATTTCAGGTTTACTGTATCCCTTGGACCTTCTTATTGACGATGAAAGACTAAAATTCCATGAGAATTTAATACAAAATGCACAATGCTAACTTACGGACAAGAGGCCTGACACTGTAACTTTCTATGATTTGAACCTCTCCGGTGAGTCCAGTTTATATCCCGATGCTTAACTTCAGGTTTACTGTATCCCTTGTACCTTCTTATTGACGATGAAACACAGAAATTGCATCCGAATTTAATACAAATGTCACACTGCCGACTTAAGTACAAGAGGACTGACACTCTTTCTTTCTATGATTTGAACCTATCCTGTGAGTCCAGTTTTAGGTTGCGATGCTTCACTTCAGGTTTACTGTATTCCATGGACCTTCTTAATGACCATAATACACAGAAATTGCATCCGAATTTAATACAAAAGGCTCAATGCCGACTTATGTACAAGAGGACTGACACTCTAACATTCTGTGATTTGAACCTCTCCTGTGAGTCCAGTTTTCGATTCCGATTCTTCACTTCAGGTTTACTGTATTCCTTGGACCTTCTTATTGACGATAAAACACAGAAATTGCATGGGAATTTAATACAAAAGGCACAATGCCGACTTGAATACAAGAGAACTGACACTCTAACTTTCTATGATTTGAACCTCTCCTGTGAGTCCAGTTTTCGATTCCGACGCTTTACTTCAGGTTTACTGAATCCCTTCTACCTTCTTATTGACGATGAAACACAGAAATTCCATCTGAATTTAATACAAAAGGCACAATGCAGACTTAAGTACAAGAGGACTGACACTCTAACTCTCTATGATTTGAACCCTCCCTGTGAGTCCAGTTGTAGATTCCGATGCTTCACTTCAGGTTTACTGTATACCTTGGACCTTCTTATTGTCGATCAATCACAGAAATTGCATCCGAATTTAATACAAAAGGCACAATGAGGACTTAAGTACAAGAGGACTGACACTCTAACTTTCTTTGATTTTAACCTCTCCTGTGAGTCTAGTTTTAGTTGCCGATGTTTCACCTAAGGTTTATTGTATCCCTTGGACCTTCTTAGTGACGATGAAAAACAGAACTTGTATACGAATATAATACAAAAGGCACAATGCCGACTTAGGAACAAGAGGACTGACACTCTAACTTACTATGATTTGAACCTCTTCCGTGAGTCCAGTTTTAGATTCCGATGCTTCACTTAGGGATTACTGTATCCCTTGGACCTTCTTATTGACGATGAAACACAGAAATAGCATCCGAATTTGATACAAAAGGCAAAACGCCAAATTAAGTACAAGAGGACTGACACTCTAACTTTCTACGATTTGAACCCCTCCTGTGAGTCCAGTTTTAGATTCCGATGCTTCACTTCAGGTGTACTGTATACCTTGGACCTTCTTATTGACGATGAATCACAGAAATTGCATCCGAATTTAATACAAAAGGCACAATGCCGACCTAAGTACAAGAGGACTGACACTCTAACTTTCTATGATTTGAACCTGTCCTGTGAGTCCAGTTTTCGATTCCGATGTTTCACTTCAGGTTTACTGTATCCCTTGGACCTTCCATAGACGATGAAACACAGAAATTCCAGCTGAATTTAATAGAAAAGGCACAATGCCGACTTAAGTACAAGAGGACTGACACTCTAACTTTCTATGATTTGAACCCTTCCTGTGAGACCAGTTTTAGATTCCGATGCTTCACTTCAGGTTTACTGTATCCCTTGGACCTCCTTATTGACGATGAATCACAGAAATTGCAACCGAATTTAGTACAAAAGGCACAATGCCGACTTAAATACAAGAGGACTGACACTCTAACTTTCTATGATTTGAACCTCGGCTGTGAGTCCAGTTTTCGATTCTGATGCTTCACTTCAGGTTTACCGTATCCCTTGGACCTTCTTATTGACGATGAAAGACTGATATTCCATGAGAATTTAATACAAAATGCACAATGCCGACTTAAGGACAAGAGGCCTGACACTCTAACTTTCTATGATTTGAACCTCTCCTGCGAGTCCAGTGTTAGATCCCGATGCTTCACTTCAGGTTTACTGTATTCCTTGGACCTTCTTATTGACGATGAAACACAGAAATTGCATCCGAATTTAATACAAACGGCACAATGCCGACTTAAGTACAAGAGGACTGACACTCTTTCTTTCTATGATATGAACCTCTCCTGTAAGTCCAGTTTTAGATTGCGATGCTTCACTTCAGGTTTACTGTATCCCATGGACCTTCTTATTGACGATAATACACAGAAATTGCATCCGAATTTAATACAAAAGGCTCAATGACGACTTATGTACAAGAGGACTGACACTCTAACATTCTATGATTTGAACCTCTCCTGTGAGTCCAGTTTTCGATTCCGATTTTTCACTTCAGGTTTACTGTATCCCTTGGACATTCTTATTGACGATAAAACACAGAAATTGCATGGGAATTTAATACAAAAGGCACAAAGACGACTTCAATACAAGAGAACTGACACTCTAACTTTCTATGATTTGAGCCTCTCCTGTGAGTCCAGTTTTCGATTCCGACGCTTCACTTCAGGTTTACTGAATCCCTTGGACCTTCTTATTGACGATGAAACACAGAAATTCCATCTGAAATTAATACAAAAGGCACAATGCCAACTTAAGTACAAGAGGACTGACACTCTAACCTTCTATGATTGGAACCCTCCCTGTGAGTCCAGTTGTAGATTCCGATGCTTCACTTCAGGTTTCCTGTATACCTTGGACCTTCTTATTGTCGATCAATCACAGAAATTGCATCCGAATTTAATACAAAAGGCACAATGGCGACTTAAGTACGAGAGGACTGACACTCTAATTTTCTATGATTTTAACCTCTCCTGTGAGTCTAGTTTTAGTTTCCGATGCTTCACTCAAGGTTTATTGTATCCCTTGGACCTCCTTATCGACGATGACCCACAGAAATTGCATCCGAATTTAATACAAAAGGCACAATGAAGACTTAAGTACAAGAGAACTGATACTCTAACTTTATATGATTTGAACATCTCCTGTGAGTCCAGTTTTAGATTCCGATGTTTCACTTCAGCATTACTGTATCCCTTGGACCTTCTTATTGACGATGAAACACAGAAATTGCATCCGAATTTAATACAAAAGGCACAATGCCGACTTAAGTAATAGAGGACTGACACTCTAACTTTCCATGATTTGAACCTCTTGTGTGAGTCCAGTTTTAGATTCCGATGCTTCACTTCAGAATTACTGTATCCCTCGGACCTTCTTATTGACGATGAAACACAGAAATTGCATCCGAATTTAATACGAAAGGCACAATGCCGACTTAAGTACAAGAGGACTGACCCTCTACATTTCTATGATTTCAACCTCTCCTGTGAGTCCTGTTTTAGATTCCGATGCTTCACTTCAGGTTTACTGTATCCCTTGGACCTTCTGGTTGTCGATGGAAAACAGAAATTGCATCCAAATTTAATACAAAAGGCACAATGCCGACTTAAGTACAAGAGCACTGACACTCTTACATTCTATGATTTGAACCTCTCCTGTGAGTCCAGTTTTAGTTTCCGATGCTTCACTTCAGGTTTACTGTATCCCTTGGACCTTCTTATTGACGATGATACACAGAAATTGCATCCGAACTTAATACAAAAGGCTCAATGCCGACTTATGTACAAGAGGACTGACACTCTAAGTTTCTATGGTTTGAACCTCTCCTGTGAGTCCAGTTTTAGATTCCTATGCTTCACATAGGGTTTACTGTATACCTTAGACCTTCTTATTGACGATGAAACACAGAAATTGCATCCGAAATTAATACAAAGGGCACAATGCCGACTTAAGTACAAGAGGACTGACACTCTAACTTTCCATGATTTGAACCTCTCCTGTGAGTCCAGTTTTAGATTCCGATGCTTCACATCAGGTTGACTGTATCCCTTGGACCTTCTTATTGACGACGAAACAAAGAATTTGCATCAGAATTTAATACATTGGCCCAATGCCGACTTAAGTACCAGAGGACTGACACTATAACTTTCTATGATTTGAACTTCTCCTGTGAGTCCAGTTTTAGATTCCGATGTTTCAATTTAGGTTTACTGTATCCCTTGCCCTTCTTATTGACGATGAAGCAAAGAAATTGCATCCGAATTTAATACAAAAGGCACAATGCCGACTTAAGTACAAGAGGACTGACACTCTAAATTTCTACTATTTGAACCTCTTCTGTGAGTCCAGTATTAGATTCCGATGGTTCACTACAATTTTACTGTATCGCTTGGACCTTCTTACTGACGATGAAACACAGAAATTCCATCCGAATTTAATACAAAAGGCACAATGTCAACTTAAGTACAAGATGACAGACACGCAAAGTTTCTATGATTTGAACCTCTCCTGTGAGTCCAGTTTTAGATTCCGAAGGTTCACTACAGGTTTACTGTGTCCCTTGGACCTTCTGATTGACGATGAAATACAGAAATTGCATCCGAATTCAATTCAAAAGTAACAATGCCGACTTAAGTACAAGTGGACTGACACTCTAACTTTCAATGATATGAACCTCTCCTGTGAGTCCAGTTATAGATTCCGAAGCTTCACTTCAGGTTTACTGTATACCTGGGACCTTCTTATTGACGATGAAAGACAGAAATTCCATCCGAATTTAATACAAAAGGCACAATGTCAACTTAAGTACAAGATGACATATACGCAAAGTTTCTATGATTTGAACCTCTCCTGTGAGTCCAGTTTTAGATTCCGATGTTTCAATTCAGGTTTACTTTATACCTTGGACCTTCTTATTGACGATGAATCACAGAAATTGCATCCGAATTTAATACTAAAGGCACAATGCCGACTTAAGTACAACATGACTAACACTATAACTTTCTATGATTTATACCTCTCCCGTGAGTCCAGTTTTAGATTCCGATGCTTCACTTCAGGTTTACTGTATACCTTGGACCTTCTTATTGACGATGAAACACAGAAATTGCATCCGAATTTAATACAAAAGGCACAATGCCGACTTAAGTACAAGAGGACTTACACCCTAACTTTCTATGATTTGAATCTCCCCTGTGAGTCCAGTTTTAGATTACGATGCTTCCCTTCAGGTTTACTGTATCCCTTGGACTTTCTTATTGACGATGAAGCACAGAAATTGCATCCGAATTTAATACAAAAGGCACAATGCCGACTTAAGTACAAGCGGACTGACACTCTAACATTCTCTGATTTGAACCTCTCCTGTGAGAACAGTTTTAGTTTCCGATGCTTCACTTCAGGTTTACTCCATCCCTTGGAACTACTTATTGACGATGAAGCACAGAAATTGCTTCCGAATTTAAAACAAAAGGCACAATGCCGACTTAAGTTCAAGAGGACTGACACTCTAACTTTCTATGATTTGAACCTCTCCTGTGAGTCCAGTTTTAGATTCCGAAGGTTCACTACAGGTTTACTGTGTCCCTTGGACCTTCTGATTGACGATGAAATACAGAAATTGCATCCGAATTCAATTCAAAAGTCACAATGCCGACTTAAGTACAAGTGGACTGACACTCTAACTTTCTACGATTTGAACCTGCCCTGTGAGTCCAGTTTTAGATTCCGATACTTCACTTCAGGTTTACTGTACACCTTGGACCTTCTTAGTGACGATGAACCACAGAAATTGCATCCGAATTTAAATCAAATGGCACAATGCCGACTTAAGTACAAGAGGACTGACACTCTAACTTACTATGATTTGAACCCCTCCTGTGAGTCCAGTTTTAGATTCCGATGCTTCATTAGGGTTTACTGTATACCTTGGACCTTCTTATTGACGATGAAACAAAGAAATTGCATCCGAATTTTTTACAAAGGGAACAATGCCGACTTAAGTACAAGAGGACTGACACTCTAACTTTCCATGATTTGAACCTCTCCTGTGAGTCCAGTTTTAGATTCCGATGCTTCACATCAGGTTCACTGTATGCCTTGGACCTTCTTATTGACGACGAGACACAGAAATTGCATCCGAATTTAATACAAAGGCATAATGCCGACTTAAGTACTAGAGGACTGACACGCTAACTTTCTGTGATTTGAACTTCTCCTGTGAGTCCAGGTTTAGATTCTGATGTTTCACCTCAGGTTTACTGTATCCCATTCCCTTCTTATTGACGATGAAGTACAGAAGTTGCATCCGAGTTTAATACAAAAAGCACAATGCCGACGTAAGTACAAGAGGACTGAAACTCTAACTTTCTATGATTTGACCCTCTCCTGTGAGTCCAGTTTTAGATTCCGATGGTTCACTACAGGTTTACTGTATCCCTTGGACCTTCTTATTGACGATGAAACACAGAAATTCCATCCGAATTTAATACAAAAGGCACAATGCCAACTTAAGTACAAGATGACAGACACGCAAACTTTCTATGATTTGAACCTCTCCTGTGACTCCAGTTTTAGATTCCGATGCTTCACTTCAGGTTTACTGTATTCCTTGGACCTTCTTATTGACGATGAAACACAGAAATTGCATCCGAATTTAATACAAACGGCACAATGCCGACTTAAGTACAAGAGGACTGACACTCTTTCTTTCTATGATTTGAACCTCGGCTGTGAGTCCGGTTTTCGATTCTGATGCTTCACTTCAGGTTTACCGTATCCCTTGGACTTTCTTATTGACGATGAAAGACTGAAATTCCATGAGAATTTAATACAAAATGCACAATGCCGACTTAAGGACAAGAGGCCTGACACTCTAACTTTCTATGATTTGAACCTCTCCTGCGGGTCCAGTGTTAGATCCCGATGCTTCACTTCAGGTTTACTGTGTTCCTTGGACCTTCTTATTGACGATGAAACACAGAAATTGCATCCGAATTTAATACAAAAGGCTCAATGCCGACTTATGTACAAGAGGACTGGCACTCTAACATTCTATGATTTGAACCTCTCCTGTGAGTCCAGTTTTCGATTCCGATTCTTCACTTCAGGTTTACTGTATCCCTTGGACATTCTTATTGACGATAAAACACAGAAATTGCATGGGAATTTAATACAAAAGGCAAAAAGACGACTTCAATACAAGAGAACTGACACTCTAACTTTCTATGATTTGAACCTCTCCTGTGAGTCCAGTTTTCGATTCCGACGCTTCACTTCAGGTTTACTGAATCCCTTGGACCTTCTTATTGACGATGAAACACAGAAATTCCATCTGAAATTAATACAAAATGCACAATGCCGTCTTAAGTACAAGAGGACTGACACTCTAACCTTCTATGATTGGAACCCTCCCTGTGAGTCCAGTTGTAGATTCCGATGCTTCACTTCAGGTTTCCTGTATACCTTAGACCTTCTTATTGTCGATCAATCACAGAAATTGCATCCGAATTTAATACAAAAGGCACAATGGCGACTTAAGTACAAGAGGACTGACACTCTAATTTTCTATGATTTTAACCTCTCCTGTGAGTCTAGTTTTAGTTTCCGATGCTTCACTCAAGGTTTATTGTATCCCTTGGACCTCCTTATCGACGATGAACCACAGAAATTGCATCCGAATTTAATACAAAAGGCACAATGCCGACTTAAGTACAAGAGCACTGACACTCTTACATTCTATGATTTGAACCTCTCCTGTGAGTCCAGTTTTAGATTCCGATGCTTCACTTCAGGTTTACTGTATGCCCTTGGACCTTCTTATTGACGATGATACACAGAAATTGCATCCGAACGTAATACAAAAGGCTCAATGCCGACTTATGTACAAGAGGACTGACACTCTAACTTTCTATGGTTTGAACCTCTCCTGTGAGTCCAGTTTTAGATTCCTATGCTTCACATAGGGTTTACTGTATACCTTAGACCTTCTTTTTGACGATGAAACACAGAAATTGCATCCGAATTTAATAGAAAGGGCACAATGCCGACTTAAGTACAAGAGGACTGACACTCTAACTTTCCATGATTTGTACCTCTCCTGTGAGTCCAGTTTTAGATTCCGATGCTTCACATCAGGTTGACTGTATCCCTTGGACCTTCTTATTGACGACGATACACAGAAATTGCATCAGAATTTAATACAATTGCCCAATGCCGACTTAAGTACCAGAGGACTGACACTATAACTTTCTATGATTTGAATTTCTCCTGTGAGTCCAGTTTTAGATTCCGATGTTTCAATTTAGGTGTACTGTATCCCTTGCCCTTCTTATTGACGATGAAGCAAAGAAATTGCATCCAAATTTAATACAAAAGTGACATTTCCGACTTAAGTACAAGGGGACTGACACTCTAACTTTCAATGATATGAACCTCTCCTGTGAGTTTAGTTATAGATTCCGAAGCTTCACTTCTGGTTTACTGTATACCTGGGACCTGCTTATTGACGATGAAAGACAGACATTCCATCCGAATTTAATACAAAATGCACAATGTCAACTTAAGTACAAGATGACAGACACGCAAAGTTTCTATGATTTGAACCTCTCCTGTGAGTCCAGTTTTAGATTCCGATGTTTCAATTCAGGTTTACTTTATACCTTGGACCTTCTTATTGACGATGAATCACAGAAATTGCATCCGAATTTAATACTAAAGGCACAATGCCGACTTAAGTACAACATGACTCACACTATAACTTTCTATGATTTATACCTCTCCCGTGAGTCCAGTTTTAGATTCTGATGCTTCACTTCAGGTTTACTCCATCCCTTGGAACTACTTATTGACGATGAAGCACAGAAATAGCTTCCGAATTTAATACAAAAGGCACAATGCCGACTTAAGTACAAGAGGACTGACACTCTAACTTTCCATGATTTGAACCTCTCCTGTGAGTCCAGTTTTAGATTCCGATGCTTCACATCAGGTTCACTGTATGCCTTGGACCTTCTTATTGACGACGAAACACAGAAATTGCATCCGAATTTAATACAAAGGCATAATGCCGACTTAAGTACTAGAGGACTGACACGCTAACTTTCTGTGATTTGAACTTCTCCTGTGAGTCCAGGTTTAGATTCTGATGTTTCACCTCAGGTTTACTGCATCCCACTCCCTTCTTATTGACGATGAAGCACAGGAATTGCATCCGAGTTTAATACAAAAAGCACAATGCCGACTTAAGTACAAGAGGACTTACACCCTAACTTTCTATGATTTGAATCTCCCCTGTGAGTCCAGTTTTAGATTACGATGCTTCCCTTCAGGTTTACTGTATCCCTTGGACTTTCTTATTGACGATGAAGCACAGAAATTGCATCCGAATTTAATACAAAAGGCACAATGCCGACTTAAGTACAAGCGGACTGACACTCTAACATTCTCTGATTTGAACCTCTCCTGTGAGAACAGTTTTAGTTTCCGATGCTTCACTTCAGGTTTACTCCATCCCTTGGAACTACTTATTGACGATGAAGCACAGAAATTGCTTCCGAATTTAAAACAAAAGGCACAATGCCGACTTAAGTTCAAGAGGACTGACACTCTAACTTTCTATGATTTGAACCTCTCCTGTGAGTCCAGTTTTAGATTCCGAAGGTTCACTACAGGTTTACTGTGTCCCTTGGACCTTCTGATTGACGATGAAATACAGAAATTGCATCCGAATTCAATTCAAAAGTCACAATGCCGACTTAAGTACAAGTGGACTGACACTCTAACTTTCTACGATTTGAACCTGCCCTGTGAGTCCAGTTTTAGATTCCGATACTTCACTTCAGGTTTACTGTACACCTTGGACCTTCTTAGTGACGATGAACCACAGAAATTGCATCCGAATTTAAATCAAATGGCACAATGCCGACTTAAGTACAAGAGGACTGACACTCTAACTTACTATGATTTGAACCTCTCCTGTGAGTCCAGTTTTAGATTCCGATGCTTCATTAGGGTTTACTGTATACCTTGGACCTTCTTATTGACGATGAAACAAAGAAATTGCATCCGAATTTTTTACAAAGGGAACAATGCCGACTTAAGTACAAGAGGACTGACACTCTAACTTTCCATGATTTGAACCTCTCCTGTGAGTCCAGTTTTAGATTCCGATGCTTCACATCAGGTTCGCTGTATGCCTTGGACCTTCTTATTGACGACGAAACACAGAAATTGCATCCGAATTTAATACAAAGGCATAATGCCGACTTAAGTACTAGAGGACTGACACGCTAACTTTCTGTGATTTGAACTTCTCCTGTGAGTCCAGGTTTAGATTCTGATGTTTCACCTCAGGTTTACTGTATCCCATTCCCTTCTTATTGACGATGAAGTACAGAAGTTGCATCCGAGTTTAATACAAAAAGCACAATGCCGACGTAAGTACAAGAGGACTGAAACTCTAACTTTCTATGATTTGACCCTCTCCTGTGAGTCCAGTTTTAGATTCCGATGGTTCACTACAGGTTTACTGTATCCCTTGGACCTTCTTATTGACGATGAAACACAGAAATTCCATCCGAATTTAATACAAAAGGCACAATGCCAACTTAAGTACAAGATGACAGACACGCAAACTTTCTATGATTTGAACCTCTCCTGTGACTCCAGTTTTAGATTCCGATGCTTCACTTCAGGTTTACTGTATTCCTTGGACCTTCTTATTGACGATGAAACACAGAAATTGCATCCGAATTTAATACAAACGGCACAATGCCGACTTAAGTACAAGAGGACTGACACTCTTTCTTTCTATGATTTGAACCTCGGCTGTGAGTCCGGTTTTCGATTCTGATGCTTCACTTCAGGTTTACCGTATCCCTTGGACTTTCTTATTGACGATGAAAGACTGAAATTCCATGAGAATTTAATACAAAATGCACAATGCCGACTTAAGGACAAGAGGCCTGACACTCTAACTTTCTATGATTTGAACCTCTCCTGCGGGTCCAGTGTTAGATCCCGATGCTTCACTTCAGGTTTACTGTGTTCCTTGGACCTTCTTATTGACGATGAAACACAGAAATTGCATCCGAATTTAATACAAAAGGCTCAATGCCGACTTATGTACAAGAGGACTGGCACTCTAACATTCTATGATTTGAACCTCTCCTGTGAGTCCAGTTTTCGATTCCGATTCTTCACTTCAGGTTTACTGTATCCCTTGGACATTCTTATTGACGATAAAACACAGAAATTGCATGGGAATTTAATACAAAAGGCAAAAAGACGACTTCAATACAAGAGAACTGACACTCTAACTTTCTATGATTTGAACCTCTCCTGTGAGTCCAGTTTTCGATTCCGACGCTTCACTTCAGGTTTACTGAATCCCTTGGACCTTCTTATTGACGATGAAACACAGAAATTCCATCTGAAATTAATACAAAATGCACAATGCCGTCTTAAGTACAAGAGGACTGACACTCTAACCTTCTATGATTGGAACCCTCCCTGTGAGTCCAGTTGTAGATTCCGATGCTTCACTTCAGGTTTCCTGTATACCTTAGACCTTCTTATTGTCGATCAATCACAGAAATTGCATCCGAATTTAATACAAAAGGCACAATGGCGACTTAAGTACAAGAGGACTGACACTCTAATTTTCTATGATTTTAACCTCTCCTGTGAGTCTAGTTTTAGTTTCCGATGCTTCACTCAAGGTTTATTGTATCCCTTGGACCTCCTTATCGACGATGAACCACAGAAATTGCATCCGAATTTAATACAAAAGGCACAATGCCGACTTAAGTACAAGAGCACTGACACTCTTACATTCTATGATTTGAACCTCTCCTGTGAGTCCAGTTTTAGATTCCGATGCTTCACTTCAGGTTTACTGTATGCCCTTGGACCTTCTTATTGACGATGATACACAGAAATTGCATCCGAACGTAATACAAAAGGCTCAATGCCGACTTATGTACAAGAGGACTGACACTCTAACTTTCTATGGTTTGAACCTCTCCTGTGAGTCCAGTTTTAGATTCCTATGCTTCACATAGGGTTTACTGTATACCTTAGACCTCCTTTTTGACGATGAAACACAGAAATTGCATCCGAATTTAATAGAAAGGGCACAATGCCGACTTAAGTACAAGAGGACTGACACTCTAACTTTCCATGATTTGTACCTCTCCTGTGAGTCCAGTTTTAGATTCCGATGCTTCACATCAGGTTGACTGTATCCCTTGGACCTTCTTATTGACGACGATACACAGAAATTGCATCAGAATTTAATACAATTGCCCAATGCCGACTTAAGTACCAGAGGACTGACACTATAACTTTCTATGATTTGAATTTCTCCTGTGAGTCCAGTTTTAGATTCCGATGTTTCAATTTAGGTGTACTGTATCCCTTGCCCTTCTTATTGACGATGAAGCAAAGAAATTGCATCCAAATTTAATACAAAAGTGACATTTCCGACTTAAGTACAAGGGGACTGACACTCTAACTTTCAATGATATGAACCTCTCCTGTGAGTTTAGTTATAGATTCCGAAGCTTCACTTCTGGTTTACTGTATACCTGGGACCTGCTTATTGACGATGAAAGACAGACATTCCATCCGAATTTAATACAAAATGCACAATGTCAACTTAAGTACAAGATGACAGACACGCAAAGTTTCTATGATTTGAACCTCTCCTGTGAGTCCAGTTTTAGATTCCGATGTTTCAATTCAGGTTTACTTTATACCTTGGACCTTCTTATTGACGATGAATCACAGAAATTGCATCCGAATTTAATACTAAAGGCACAATGCCGACTTAAGTACAACATGACTCACACTATAACTTTCTATGATTTATACCTCTCCCGTGAGTCCAGTTTTAGATTCTGATGCTTCACTTCAGGTTTACTCCATCCCTTGGAACTACTTATTGACGATGAAGCACAGAAATAGCTTCCGAATTTAATACAAAAGGCACAATGCCGACTTAAGTACAAGAGGACTGACACTCTAACTTTCCATGATTTGAACCTCTCCTGTGAGTCCAGTTTTAGATTCCGATGCTTCACATCAGGTTCACTGTATGCCTTGGACCTTCTTATTGACGACGAAACACAGAAATTGCATCCGAATTTAATACAAAGGCATAATGCCGACTTAAGTACTAGAGGACTGACACGCTAACTTTCTGTGATTTGAACTTCTCCTGTGAGTCCAGGTTTAGATTCTGATGTTTCACCTCAGGTTTACTGCATCCCACTCCCTTCTTATTGACGATGAAGCACAGGAATTGCATCCGAGTTTAATACAAAAAGCACAATGCCGACGTAAGTACAAGAGGACTGAAACTCAAACTTTCTAGGATTTGACCCTCTCCTGTGCGTCCAGTTTTAGATTCCGATGGTTCACTACAGGTTTACTGTATCCCTTGGACCTTCTTATTGACGATGAAACACAGAAATTCCATCCGAATTTAATACAAAAGCACAATGCCAACTTAAGTACAAGATGACAGACACGCAAACTTTCTTTGATTTGAACCTCTCCTGTGAGTCCAGTTTTAGATTCCGATGCTTCACTTCAGGTTTACTGTATACCTTGGACCTTCTAATTGACAATGAAACACAGAAATTGCATCCGAATTTAATACAAAAGTCACAATGCCGACTTAAGTACAAGGGGACTGACACTCTAACTCTCTATGATTTGAACCTCTCCTGTGGGTCCAGTTTTAGATTCCGATGCTTCACTTCAGGTTTACTGTATTCCTTGGACCTTCTTATTGACGATGAAACACAGAAATTGCAACCGAATTTAATACAAAAATCACAATGCCGACTTAAGTACAACATGACTCACACTCTAACTTTCTATGATTTAAAACCTCTAATATGAGTCCAGTTTTAGATTCCGATGCTTCACTTCAGGTTTACTTTATACCTTGGACCTTCTTATTGACGATGTAGCACAGAAATTGCATCCGAATGTAATACATAAGGCACAATGCCGACTTAAGTACTAGAGGACTGACACTCTCTTTCTATGATTTGAACTTCTCCTGTAAGTCCAGTTTTAGATTCCGATGCTTCACTTCAGGTTTAGTGTGAACCTTGCACCTTCTGATTGACGACGAATTACAGAAATTGAATCCGAATTTAATACAAAAGTCACAATGCCGACTTAAGTACAAGAGGACTGACACTCTAACATTCTATGATTTGAATCTCCCCTGTGAGTCTAGTTGTAGATTCCGATGCTTCACTTCAGGTTTACTGTATACCTTGGACCTTCTTATTGACGATGAAGCACAGTAACTGCATCCGAATTTAATACAAAAGGCACAATGCCGACCTAAGTACAAGAGGACTGACACTCTAACTTTATGTGATTTGATCATCTCCTGTGAGACCAGTTTTAGTTTCCGATGCTTCACTTCAGGTTTACTGTATCCCTTGGACCTTCTTAGTGA
The DNA here is from genome assembly GCF_021461395.2 of Schistocerca americana. Classification (NCBI taxonomy): domain Eukaryota; kingdom Metazoa; phylum Arthropoda; class Insecta; order Orthoptera; family Acrididae; genus Schistocerca; species Schistocerca americana. The sequence continues at coordinate 120,658 of NW_025725101.1, read as the reverse complement.
CGATGAAACACAGTAATAGGATCCGAATTTAATTCTAAAGGCACCATGCCGACTTAAGTACTAGGGGACTGACACTCTAACTTTCTATGAATTGAACCGCTCCTGTGAGTCCACTTTTAGATTACGATGCTTCACTTCAGATTTACTGTATCCCTTGGACCTTCTCATTAACGTTGAACCACAGAAATTGTATCCGAATTTAATACAAAAGGCACAATGCCGACTTAAGTACAATATGACTCACACTCTAACTTTCTATGATTTACAGCTCTCCTGTGAGTCCAGTTTAAGATTCCGATGCTTCACTTCAGGTTTACTTTATACCTTGGACCTTCCTATTGACGATGTAGCACAGAAATGGCATCCGAATGTAATACAAAAGGCACAATGCCGACTTAAGTACAAAAGGACTGGCACTCAAACTTTCCATGATTTGAACCTCTCCTGTGAGTCCAGTTTTAGTTTCCGATGCTTCACTTCAGGTTTACTGTATCCCTTGGACCTTCTTATTGACGATGAAACACAGAAATTGCATCCGAATTTAATACAAAAGGCACAATGCCGACTTCAGTACAACAGGAGTGACACTCTCACTTTCTATGATTTGAACCATTCCTGTGAGTCCAGTTTTACATTCCGATGCTTCACTTCAGGTTTACTGTATACCTTGGACCTTCTTATTGACGATGAAACACAGAAATTGCATCTGAATTTAATACAAAAGGCACAATGCCGACTTAAGTACAATAGGACTGTCACTCTAAATTTCTACGATTTGAACCTCTCCTTTGAGTACAGTTTTAGGTTCCGATGCTTCACTTTAAGTTTACTGTATCCCTTGGACCTTCTTATTCACGATGAAACACAGAAATTGCAACCGAATTTAGTACAAAATTCACAATGCCGACTATAGCACAGAGGACTGACACGCTAACTTTCTATGATTTGAACCTCACCTGTGAGTCCAGTTTCAGTTTCCGATGCTTCACTTCAGGTTTACTGTATCCCTTGGACCTTCTTATTGACGATGAAAAACAGAAATTGCTTCCGAATTTAATACTAAAGGCACCATGCCGACTTAAGTGCTAGGGTACTGACACTCTAACTTTCTATGAATTGAACCGCTCCTGTGAGTCCACTTTTAGATTACGATGCTTCACTTCAGATTTACTGTATCCCTTGGACCTTCTCATTAACGATGAACCACAGAAATTGTATCCGAATTTAATACAAAAGGCACAATGCCGACTTAAGTACAAGAGGACTGACGCTCTAACTTTCTATGATTTGAACCTCTCCTGTGAGTCCAGTTTTAGTTTCCGATGCTTCACTTCTGGTTTACTGTATACCTTGGACCTTCTTATTGATGATGAAACACAGAAATGGCATCCGAATTTAATACAAAAGGCACAATGCCGACTTAAGTACAAAAGGACTGACACTCTAACTTTATATGATTTGAACCTCTCCTGTGAGTCCAGTTTTAGTTTCCGATGCTTCACTTCAGGTTTACTGTATACCTTGGACCTTCTTATTGACGATGAAACACAGAAATTGCATCCGAATTTAATACAAAAGTCACAATGCGGACTAAAGTACAAGAGGACAGACACTCTATCTTTCTATGATTTGAACCTCTCCTGTGAGTCCAGTTTTCGATTCCGATGCTTCACTTCAGGTTTACTGTATCCCTTGGACCTTCTTATTGTTGGTGAAACACAGAAACTCCATCTGAATTTAATTCAAAAAGGCACAATGCCGACTTATGTACTAGAGGACTGACAATCTAACTTTTTCTAAGATTTGAACCACTCCTGTGAGTCCAGTTTTAGATTCCGATGCTTCACTTCAGGTTTACTGTATCCCTTGGACCTTCTTATTGAGGATGAAACACAGAAATTGTATCCGAATTTAATACAAAATGCACAATGCCGACTTAAGTACAAGAGGACTGACACTCTATCTTTCTATGATTTGAACCCCTCCTGTGAGTCCAGTTTCAGATTCCGATGCTTCACTTCAGGTGTACTGCATACCTTGGACCTTCTTGTTGACGATGAAACATAGAAATTTTAACCGAATTTAATACAAAGACACAATGCCGACTTCAGTACAAGGGGACTGACACTCTATCTGTCTATGATTTGAACCCCTCCTGTGAGTCCAGTTTCAGATTCCGATGCTTCACTTCAGGTGTACTGTATACCTTGGACCTTCTTATTGACGATGAAACACAGAAATTGCATCCGAATTTAATACAAAAGTCACAATGCCGACTAAAGTACAAAGGACTGAAACTCTAACTTTCTATGATTTTAACCTCTCCTGTGAGTCCACTTTTAGTTTCCGATGCTTCACTTCAGGTTTACTGTATCCCTTAGACCTTCTTATTGACGATGCAACACAGAAATTGCATCCGAATTTAATACAAAATTCACAATGCCGACTTAAGTACTAGAGGACTGACACTCTAACTTTCTATGATTTGAACCTATCCTGTGAGTCCAGTTTCGGTTTCCGATGCTTCACTTCAGGTTTACTGTATCCCTTGGACCTTCTTATTGACGATGAAACACAGAAATTGCTTCCGAATTTAATACAAAAGGCACAATGCCGACTTAAGTACAAGAGGACTGACACTCTATCTTTCTATGTTTTGAACCCCTCCTGTGAGTCCAGTTTCAGATTCCGATGCTTGACTTCAGGTGTACTGTATCCCTTGGACCTTCTTATTGACGATAAAACACAGAAATTGCATCCGAATTTAATACAAAAGGCACAATGCCGACTTAAGTACAAGAGGAGTGACACTCTAACTTTCTATGATTTGAACCACTCCTGTGAGTCCAGTTTTAGTTTCCGATGCTTCACTTCAGGTGTACTGTGTACCTTGGACCTTCTTATTGACGATGAAACACAGAAATTTCATCCGAATTTTATGCAAAAGACACAATGCCTATTTAAGTACAAGATGACTCACACTCTACCTTTCTATGATTTAAGCCTCTCCTGTGAGTCCAGTTTTAGATTCCGATGGTTCACTTCGGGTTTACTTTATACCTTGGACCTTCTTATTGACGATGTAGCACAGAAATTGCTTCCGAATGTAATACAAAAAGCACAATGCCGACTTAAGTACAAGAGGACTGACACTCTAACTTTCTATGATTTGAACCTCTCCTGTGAGTCCAGTTTTAGATTCCGATGCCTCACTTCTGGTTTACTATATCCCTTGGACCTTCTTATTGACGATGAAAAACAGAAATTGCATCCGAATTTAATACAAAAGGCAAAATGCCAACTTAAGTACAAGAGGACAGACACGCTATCTTTCCATGATTCGAACCTCTCCTGTGAGTCCAGTTTTAGATTCCGATGCCTCACTTCTGGTTTACTATATCCCATGGACCTCCTTATTGACCATAATACACAGAAATTGCATCCGAAATTAATACAAAAGGCACAATGCCGAATTAAGTACTAGAGGACTGACACTCTAACTTTCTATGATTTCAACCACTCCTGTGAGTCCAGTTTTAGTTTCCGATTCTTCACTTCAGGTTACTGTATCCCTTGGACCTTCTTATTGACGACGAGACACAGAAATTGCATCCGAATTTAATACAAAAGGCACAATGCCGACTTAAGTACAAGAGGACTGAAACTCTAACTTTCTATGATTTGAACCTCTCCTGTGAGTCCAATTTTAGTTTCCGATGCTTCACTTCAGGTGTACTGTATACCTTGGACCTTCTTATTGACGATGAAACACAGAAATTTCATCCGAATTTAATACAAAACGCACAATGCCTATTTAAGTACAAGATGACTCACACTCTACCTTTCTATGAATTAAACCTCTCCTGTGAGTCCAGTTTTAGATTCCGATGCTTCACTTCGGGTTTACTTTATACCTTGGACATTCTTATTGATGATGTAGCACAGAAATCGCATCCGAATGTAATACAAAAAGCACAATGAAGACTTAAGTACAAGAGGACTGACACTCTAACTTTCTATGATTTGAACCCCTCCTGTGAGTCCAGTTTTTGATTCCGATGCCTCACTTCTGGTTTACTGTATCCCTTGTACCTTCTTATTGACGATGAAAAACAGAAATTTGCTTCCGAATTTAATACAAAAACCAAAAGGCTAACTTAAGTACAAGAGGACAGACTTGCTATCTTTAAATGATTCGAACCTCTCCTGTGAGTCCAGTTTTGGATTCCGATGCTTCACTGCAGGTTTACTGTATACCTTGGACCTTCTTATTGACGATCAAACACAGAAATTGCATCCGAATTTAATACAAAAGACACAATGCCGACTTAAGTACAAGGGGGCTGACACTCTAACTTTCTATGATTTGAATCTCTCCTGGGAGTCCAGTTTTAGATTCCGATGCTTCACTTCAGGTGTACTGTATACCTTGGACCTTGTTATTGACGATGAAACACAGCTATTGCATCCGAATTTAAAACAAAAGGCACAATGCCGACTTAAGTACAAGAGGACTGAAACTCTAACTTTCTATGATTTGAACCACTCCTGTGAGTCCAGTTTTAGTGTCCGATGCTTCACTTCAGGTTTACTGAATACTTTGGACCTTCATAGTGACGACGAAACACAGAAATTGCATCCGAATTTATTACAAAAGGCACAATGCCGACAAAAGTACATGAGGACTGACACCCTAACATTCTATGATTTGCACCCCTCCTGTGAATCCAGTTTTACATTCCTATGCTTCACTTTAGGTTTACTGTATCTCTTGGACCTTCTTATTGACGATGAAACACAGAAATTGCATCCGAATTTAATACAAAAGGCACAATGCCGACTTAAGTACAAGGGGACTGACGCTCTAACTTTCTATAAATTGAACCCGTCCTGTGAGTCCAGTTTTAGATTCCGAAGGTTCACTTTAGGTCTACTGTATACCTTGGACCTTCTTATTGACGATGAAACACAGAAATTCCACCTGAATTTAATACAAAAGGCACAATGCCGACTTAAGTACAAGAGGAGTGACACTCTAACTTTCTATGATTTGAACCTCTCCTGTGGGTCCAGTTTTGGATTCCGATGCTTCACTTCAGGTTTACTGTATTCCTTGGACCTTCTTATTGACGATAAAACACAGATATTGCATCCGAATTTAATACAAAAGGCACAACGACGTCTTAAGTACAAGAGGAGTGACACTCTAACTTTCTATGATTTGAACCTCTCCTGTGAGTCCAGTTTTAGTTTCCGATGCCTCACTTCAGGTTTACTGTATCCCTTGGACTATCTTATTGACGATGAAGGACAGAAATTGCATCCGAATTTGATTCAAAAGGCACAATGCCAACCTAAGTACAAGAGGACTGACACTCTAACTTTCTATGATTTGAACCCCTCCTGTGAGTCCAGTTTCAGATTCCGATGCCTCACTTCAGGTGTACTGTATACCTTGGACATTCTTATTGACGATGAAACACAGAAATTGCATCCGAATTTAATACAAAAGTCACAATGCCGACTTAAGTACAAGAGGACTGACACTCTATCTTTCTATGATTTGAATTCCTCCTGTGAGTCCAGTTTCAGATTCCGATTCTTCACTTGAGGTGTACTGTATACCTTGGACCTTCTAATTGACGAAGAAACACTGATATTTCATCCGAATTTAATTCAAAATGCACAATGCCGACTTAAGTACAAGAGGAATGACACTGTAAAATTTCTATGATTTGAACCTCTCCTGTGAGTCCAGTTTTAGTTTCCGATGCTTCACTTCAGGTTTACTGTATCCCTTGGACCTTCTTATTGACGATGAAACACAGAAATTGCATCCGAATTTAATACAAAAGACACAATGCCGACTTAAGTACTAGAGGACTGACACTCTAACTTTCTATGATTTGAACCTCTCCTGTGACTCCAGTTTTAGTTTCCGAAGCTTCACTTCAGGTTTACTGTATCCCTTGGACCTTCTTATTGATGATGAAACACAGAAATTCCATCTGAATTTAATACAAAAGCACAATGCCGACTTAAGTACTAGAGGACTGACACTCTAACTTTCTATGACTTGAACCACTCCTGTGAGTCCAAATTTAGTTTCCGATGCTTCACTTCAGGTTTGCTAAATCCCTTGGACCTTCTTATTGACGAAGAAACACAGACATTGCATCCGAATTAAATACAGAAGGCACAATGCCGACTTAAGTACAAGAGGACTGACACTCAATCTTACTATGATTTGAACCCCTCCTGTGAGTCAAGTTTAAGATTCCGATGCTTCACTTCAGGTGTACTGTATACCTTGGACCTTCTAATTGACGATGAAACACAGAAATTTCATAAGACTTTAGTACAAAAGGCACAATGCCGACTTAAGTACAAGAGGACTGACACTCTAACTTTCTATGATTTGAACCTCTCCTTTGGGTCCAGTTTTAGGTTCCGATGCTTCAGTTCAGGTTTACTGTATCCCTTGGACCTTCTTATTGACGATGAAACACAGAAATTGCAACCGAATGTAGTACAAAAGGCACAATGCCGACTTAAATACAAGAGGACTGACACTCTAACTTTCTATGATTTGAACCTCTCCTGTGAGTCCAGTTTTCGATTCCAATGCTTCACTTCAGGTCTACTGTATCACTTGGACCTTCTTATTGACGATGAAAGACAGAAATTCCATCTGAATTTAATACAAAGGTCACAATGCCGACCTAAGGACAAGAGGCCTGACACTCTAACTTTCTATGATTTGAACCTCTCCTGTGAGTCCAGTTTTAGACTCCGATGCTTCACTTCAGGTTTACTGTATCCCTTGCACCTTCTTATTGACGATAAAACACAGAAATTGCATCCGAATGTAATACAAAAGGCACAATGGCGACTTAAGTAAACGAGAACGGACACTTTTTCTTTCTATAATTTGAACCTCTCCTGTGAGTTCAGTTTTGGATTCCGATGCTTCACTTCAGGTTTACTTTATACCTTGGACCTTCTTATTGACGATGTAGCACAGAAATTGCATCCAAATTTAATACAAAAACACAATGCCGACTTAAGGACAAGAGGCCTGCCACTCTTACTTTCTATGATTTGAACCTCTCCTGTAAGTCCAGTTTTCGACTCCGATGCTTCACTTCAGGTTTACTGTATCCCTTGGACCTTCTTATTGACGATGAAACACAGAAATCGCATCCAAATTTAATACAAAAGGCACAAAGCCTACTTAAGTACAAGAGGACTGACACTCTAACATTCTATGATTTGAAACTCTCCTGTGAGTTTGGGTTTAGTTTCCGATGCTTCACTTCAGGTTTACTGTATACCTAGGACCATCTTATTGACGATGAAACACAGATATTGCTTCCGAATTTAATACAAAAGGCACAATGCCGACATAAGTACAAGAGGACTGAATCTCTAACTTTTTATGATTTGAACCTCTCCTGTGAGTCCAGTTTTAGTTTCCGATGCTTCACTTCAGGTTTACTGTATCCCTTGGACCTTCTTATTGACGATGAAACACAGAAATTCTATCCGAATTTATTCTTAAGGCACAATGCCGACTTAAATACAAGAGGACTGACACTCTAACTTTCTATGATTTGAACCTCTCCTGTGAGTCCAGTTTTCGATTCCAATGCTTCACTTCAGGTTTTCTGTATCCCTTGGACATTCTTATTGACGATGAAAGACAGAAATTCCATCTGAATTTAATATAAAAGGCACAATGCCGACTGAAGGACAAGAGGCCTGCCACTCTTACTTTCTATGATTTGAACCTCTCCTGTAAGTCCAGTTTTCGACTCCGATGCTTCACTTCAGGTTTACTGTATCCCTTGGACCTTCTTATTGACGATGAAAAACGGAAATTGCATCCGAATCTAATACAAAAGGCACAATGCCGGCTTAAATAAAAGAGGACTGACACCCTTTCTTTCTATGATTTGAACCTCTCCTGTGAATCCAGTTTTCGATTCCGATGCTTCACTTCAGGTTTACTGTATCCCTTGGACCTTCTCATTGATGATGAAGCACATAAATTGCATTCGAATTTATTACAAAAGTCTTAATGCCGACTTATGTACAAGAGGACTGACACTCCAACTCTCTATGATTTGAACCCCTCCTGCGAGTCCAGTTTTAGATTCCGATGCTTCACTTCAGGTTTACTGTATACCTTGGACCTTCTTATTGACGATCAAACACAGAAATTACATCCGAATTTAATACAAATGCACATTGCCGACTTAAGTACAAGAGGACTGACACTCTAACTTTCTGTGATTTGAACGTCTCCTGTGAGTCCAGTTTCAGTTTCCGATGCTTCACTTCAGGTTTACTGTATCCCTTGGACCTTCTTATTGACGATGAAACACAGAAATTGCATCCGAATTTAATAAAAAAGGTACAATGCCGAATGAAGTACAAGGAGACCGACACTCTAACTTTCTATGATTTGAACCCCTCCTTCGAGTCCAGTTTTATATTCCGATGCTTCACGACAGGTGTACTGTATACCTTGGACCTTCTTATTGACGATGAAACACAGAAATTTCATCTGAATTTAATACAAATGCACAATGCCGATTTAAGTACAAGAGGACTGACACACTAACTTTCTCTGATTTGAACCTCTCCTTTGAGTCCAGTCTTAGTTTCCGATGCTTCACTTCAGGTTTACTGTATCCCTTGGACCTTCTTATTGACGAAGAAACACAGAAACTGCATCCGAATTTAATACAAAAGGCACAATGCCGACTTAAGCACTACTGGACTGACACTCTAACTTTCTATGATTTGAACCTCTGCTGTGAGTCCAGTTTTAGTTTCCGATGCTTCACTTCAGGTTTACTGTATCACTTGGACCTTCTTATTGACGATCAAACACAGAAATTGTATCCGAATTTAATAAAAAAGGCATAATGCCGACTTAAGTACAAGAGGACTGATACTCTAACTTTCTATGATTTGAACCCCTCCTGTGAGTCCAGTTTTAGATTCCGATGCTTAGCTTCAGGTTTACTGTATCCCTTGGACCTTCTTATTGACGATGAAACACAGAAATTGCATCCGAATTTAATACAAAAGGCACAATGCCGACTTAAGTACAAGAGGTCAGATACTCTAACTTTCTATGATTTGAACCTCTCCTGGGAGTCCGGTTTTAGATCCCGATGCTTCACTTCAGGTTTACTGTATCCCTTGGACCATTTTATTGACGATGAAACACAGAAATTAAATCCGAATTTAAAACAAAAGTCACAATGCCGACTTAAGTACAAGAGGACTGAAACTCTAACTCTCTATGATTTGAACCCCTTCTGTGGGTCCAGTTTTCGTTTCCGATGCTTCACTTCAGGTTTACTGTATCCCTTGAACCTTCTTATTGACGATGAAAGACAGAAATTCCATCTGAATTTAATACAAAAGGCACAATGCCGACTTAAGGACAAGCGGCCTGCCACTCTAACTTTCTATGATTTGAACCTCTCCTGTAAGTCCAGATTTAGACTCCGATGCTTCACTTCTGGTTTACTGTATCCCTTGGACCTTCTTATTGACGATGAAACACAGAAATTGCATCCGAATTGAATACAAAAGGCACAATGCCGGCTTAAGTACAAGAGGACTGACACTCTTTCTTTCTATGATTTGAACCCCTCCTGTGAATCCAGTTTTAGATTCCGATGCTTCACTTGAGGTTTACTGTATCCCTTGGACCTTCTCATTGATGATGAAGCACACAAATTGCATCCGAATTTAATACAAAAGTCTCAATGCCGACTTATGTACAAGAGGACTGACACTCTAACTTTCTATGATTTGAACCTCTCCTGTGAGTCCAGTTTCCGATTACGATGCTTCACTTCAGGTTTACTGTATCCCTTGGACCTTCTTATAGACGATGAAACACAGAAATTGCATCCGAAATTAATACAAAAGGCACAATGCCGACTTAAGTACAAGAGGGCAGACACGCTATCTTTCTATGATTTGAACCTCTCCTGTGAGTCCTGTCTTAGATTCCGATGCTTCTCTTCAGGTTTACTGTATGCCTTGGACCTTCTTATTGACGATGAAACACAGAAATTACACCCGAATTTAATACAGAAGGCACAATGCCGACTTAAGTACAAGAGGACTGACACTCTAACTTTTTATTATTTGAACTTCTCCTGTGGGTCCAGCTTTACTTTCCGATGCTTCAGTTGAGGTTTACTGTATACCTTCCACCTTTGTATTGACGATGAATCACAGAAATTGCATCCGAATTTAATACAAAAGGCACAATGCCGACTTATGTACCAGAGGACTGACACTCTATATTTCTATGATTTGAACCTCTCCTGTGAGTCCAGTTTTAGTTTCCGATGCTTCACTTCAGGTTTACTGTATACCTTGGACCTTCTAATTGACGATGAAACACAGAAATTGCATCCGAATTTAATACAAAAGGCACAATGCCGACTTAAGTACAAGAGGACTGATACTCCAACTTTCTATGATTTGAACCCCTCCTGCGAGTCCAGTTTTAGATTCCAATGCTTCACGTCAGGTTAACTGTATACCTTGGACCTTCTTATTGACGATGAAACACAGAAATTACATCCAAATTTAATACAAATGCACAATTCCGACTTAAGGACAAGAGGACTGACACTCTAATTTTCTGTGATTTGAACCTCTCCTGTGAGTCCAGTTTTAGTTTCCGATGCTTTGCTTCAGGTTTAATGTATCCCTTGGACCTTCTTATTGACGATGAAACACAGAAATTGCATCCGAATTTAATACAAAAGGCACAATGCCGACTTAAGTACTAGAGGACTGACACTCTAACTTTCTATGATTTGAACCTCTCCTGTGAGTCCAGTTTTAGTTTCCGATGCTTCACTTCAGGTTTACTGTATCCCTTGGACCTTCTTATTGACGATGAAACACAGAAATTGCATCCGAATTTAATAAAAAAGGCACGATGCCGAATGAAGTACAAGAGGACTGACACTCTAACTTTCTATGATTTGAACCTCACCTGTGAGTCCAGTTTTAGATTCCGATGCTTCACTTCAGGTGTACTGTATACCTTGGACCTTATTATTGACGTTGAAACACAGAAATTTCATCCGAATTTAATACAAATGCACAAAGCCGACTTAAGTACAAGAGGACTGACACTGTAACTTTCTATGATTTGAACCCCTCCTGCGAGTCCACTTTTAGATTCCGATGCTTCACCTCAGGTGTACTGAATACCTTGGACCTTCTTATTGACGATGAAACACAGAAATTTCATCTGAATTTAATACAAATGCACAATTCCGACATAAGTACAAGAGGACTGACACTCTAACTTTCTCTGCTTTGAACCTCATCTGTGAGTCCAGTCTTAGTTTCCGATGCTTCACTTCAGGTTTACTGTATCCCTTGGACCTTCTTATTGACGATGAAACACAGAAATTGCATCCGAAATTAATACAAAAGGCACAATGCCGACTTAAGTACAAGAGGACTGATACTCTAACTTTCTATGATTTGAACCTCTCCTGTGAGTCCAATTTAGATTCCGATGCTTAACTTCAGGTTTACTGTATCCCTTGGACCTTCTTATAGACGATGAAACACAGAAATTGCATCCGAATTTAAAACAAAAGTCACAATGCCGACTAAAGTACAAGAGGACTGAAACTCTAACTCTCTATGATTTGAACCTCTTCTGTGGGTCCAGTTTTGGTTTCCGATGCTTCACTTCAGGTTTACTGTATCCCTTGAACCTTCTTATTGACGATGAAAGACAGAAATTCCATCTGAATTTAATACAAAAGGCACAATGCCGACTTAAGGACAAGCGGCCTGCCACTCTAACTTTCTATGATTTGAACCTCTCCTGTAAGTCCAGATCTAGACTCCGATGCTTCACTTCTGGTTTACTGTATCCCTTGGACCTTCTTATTGACGATGAAACACAGAAATTGCATCCGAATTGAATACAAAAGGCACAATGCCGGCTTAAGTACAAGAGGACTGACACTCTTTCTTTCTATGATTTGAACCCCTCCTGTGAATCCAGTTTTAGATTCCGATGCTTCACTTGAGGTTTACTGTATTCCTTGGACCTTCTCATTGATGATGAAGCACAGAAATTGCATCCGAATTTAATACAAATGTCTCAATGCCGACTTATGTACAAGAGGACTGACACTCTAACTTTCTATGATTTGAACCTCTCCTATGAGTCCAGTTTCCGATTACGATGCTTCACTTCAGGTTTACTGTATCCCTTGGACCTTCTTATAGACGATGAAACACAGAAATTGCATCCGAATTTAATACAAAAGGCACAATGCCGACTTAAGTACAAGAGGACTGATACTCCAACTTTCTATGATTTGAACCCCTCCTGCGAGTCCAGTTTTAGATTCCGATGCTTCACGTCAGGTTAACTGTATACCTTGGACCTTCTTATTGACGATGAAACACAGAAATTACATCTGAATTTAATACAAATGCACAATTCCGACTTAAGTGCAAGAGGACAGACACGCTATCTTTCTATGATTTGAACCTCTCCTGTGAGTCCTGTCTTAGATTCCGATGCTTCTCTTCAGGTTTACTGTATGCCTTGGACCTTCTTATTGACGATGAAACACAGAAATTACACCCGAATTTAATACAGAAGGCACAATGCCGACTTAAGTACAAGAGAACTGACACTCTAACTTTCTATTATTTGAACTTCTCCTGTGAGTCCAGCTTTACTTTCCGATGCTTCAGTTGAGGTTTACTGTATACCTTCGACCTTTGTATTGACGATGAATCACAGAAATTGCATCCGAGTTTAATACAAAAGGCACAATGCCGACTTATGTACAAGAGGACTGACACTCTATATTTCTATGATTTGATCCTCTCCTGTGAGTCCAGTTTTAGTTTCCGATGCTTCACTTCTGGTTTACTGTATACCTTGGACCTTCTAATTGACGATGAAACACAGAAATTGCATACGTATTTAATATAAAAGGCACAATGCCGACATAAGTACAAGAGGACTGATACTCTAACTTTCTATGATTTGAACCCCTCCTTTGAGTCCAGTTTTAGATTCCGATGCTTAACTTCAGGTTTACTGTATCCCTTGGACCTTCTTATTGACGATGAAACACAGAAATTGCATCCGAAATTAATACAAAAGGCACAATGCCGACTTAAGTACAAGAGGACTGATACTCTAACTTTCTATGATTTGAACCTCTCCTGTGAGTTCAGTTTTAGTTTCCGATGCTTCACTTCAGGTTTACTGTATCCCTTGGACCTTCTTATTGACGAAGAAACACAGTAACTGCATCCGAATGTAATACAAAAGGTGCAATGCCGACTTAAGCACTACAGGACTGACACTCTAACTTTCGATGATTTGAACCACTCCTGTGAGTCCAGTTTTAGTTTCCGATGCTTCACTTCAGGTTTACTGTATCCCTTGGACCTTCTAATTGACGATGAAACACAGAAATTGCATCCGAATTTAATACAAAAGGCACAATGCCGACTTAAGTAGAAGAGGACTGATACTCCAACTTTCTATGATTTGCACCCCTCCTGCGAGTCCAGTATTAGATTCCGATGCTTCACGTCGTGTTAACTGTATACCTTGGACCTTCTTATTGACGATGAAACACAGAAATTACATCAGAATTTAATACAAATGCACAATTCCGACTTAAGTAAAAGAGGACTGACACTCTAATTTTCTGTGATTTGAACCTCTCCTGTGAGTCCAGTTTTAGTTTCCGATGCTTCACTTCAGGTCTAATGTATCCCTTGGACCTTCTTATTGACGATGAAACACAGAAATTACATCCGAATTTAATACAAAAGGCAAAATGCCTACTTAAGTACTAGAGGACTGACACTCTAACTGTCTATGATTTGAACCTCTCCTGTGAGTCCATTTTTAATTTCCGATGCTTCACTTCTGGTTTACTGTATCCCTTGGACCTTCTAATTGACGATGAAACACAGAAATTGCAGCCGAATTTTATAAAAAAGGCACAATGCCGAATGAATTACAAGAGGACTGACACTCTAACTTTCTATGATTTGAACCTCACCTGTGAGTCCAGTTTTAGATTCCGATGCTTCACTTCAGGTGCACTGTATACCTTGGACCTTATTATTGACGTTGAAACACAGAAATTTCATCCGAATTTAATACAAATGCACAAAGCCGACTTAAGTACAAGAGGACTCACACTCTAACTTTCTATGATTTGAACCCCTCCTGCGAGTCCACTTTTAGATTCCGATGCTTCACTTCAGGTGTACTGTATACCTTGGACCTTCTTATTGACGATGAAACACAGAAATTTCATCTGAATTTAATACAAATGCACAATTCCGACTTAAGTACAAGAGGACTGACACTCAAACTTTCTCTGTTTTGAACCTCTCCTGTGAGGCCAGTCTTAGTTTCCGATGCTTCACTTCAGGTTTACTGTATCCCTTGGACCTTCTTATTGACGAAGAAACACATAAATTGCATCCGAATTTAATACAAAAGGCACAATGCCGACTTAAGCACTACAGGACTGACACTCTAATTTTCTATGATTTGAACCTCTGCTGTGAGTCCAGTTTTAGTTTCCGATGCTTCACTTCAGGTTTACTGTATCCCTTGGACCTTCATATTGACGATGAAACACAGAAATTGCATACGAATTTAATAAAAAAGGCACAATGCCGACTTAAGTACAAGAGGACTGATACTCTAACTTTCTATGATTTGAACCCCTCCTGTGAGTCCAGTTTTAGATTCCGATGCTTAACTTCAGGTTTACTGTATCACTTGGACCTTTTTAATGTCGATGAAACACAGAAATTGCATCCGAATTTAATAAAAAAGGCACAATGCCGACTTAAGTACAAGAGGACTGATACTCTAACTTTCTATGATTTGAACCCCTCCTGTGTGTCCAGTTTTAGATTCCGATGCTTAGCTTCAGGTTTACTGTGTCCCTTGGACCTTCTTATTGACGATGAAACACAGAAACTGCATCCGAATTTAATACAAAAGGCACAATGCCGACTTAAGTACAAGAGGGCAGATACTCTAACTCTCTATGATTTGAACCCCTCCTGTGAGTCCGGTTTTAGATTCCGATGCTTCACTTCAGGTTTACTGTATCCCTTGGACCCTCTTATTGACGATGAAACACAGAAATTGCATCCGAATTTAAAACAAAAAGCACAATGCCGACTTAAGTACAAGAGGACTGAAACTCTAACTCTCTATGATTTGAACCTCTGATGTGGGTCCAGTTTTAGTTTACGATGCTTCACTTCAGGTTTACTGTATCCCTTGGACCTTCTTATTGACGATGAAAGACAGAAATTCCATCTGAATTTAATACAAAAGGCACAATGCCGACTTAAGGACAAGAGGCCTGCCACTCTACTTTTCTATGATTTGAACCTCTCCTGTAAGTCCAGATTTAGACTCCGATGCTTCACTTCTGGTTTACTGTATCCCTTGGACCTTCTTATTGACGATGAAACTTAGAAATTGCATCCGAATTGAATACAAAAGACACAATGCCGGCTTAAGTACAAGAGGACTGACACGCTTTCTTTCTATGAATTGAACCTCTCCTGTGAACCCAGTTTTAGATTCCGATGCTTCACTTCAGGTTTACTGTATCCCTTGGACCTTCCCATTGATGATGAAGCACAGAAATTGCATCCGAATTTAATACAAAAGGCTCAATGCCGACTTATGTACAAGAGGACTGAAACTCTAACTTTCTATGATTTGAACCTCACCTGTGAGGCCAGTTTTTGATTACGATGCTTCACTTCAGGTTTACTGTATCCCTTGGACCTTCTTATAGACGATGAAACACAGAAATTGCATCCGAATTTAATACAAAAGGCACAATGCCGACTTAAGTACAAGAGGACAGACACGCTATTTTTCTATGATTTGAACCTCTCCTGTGAGTCCTGTCTTAGATTCCGATGCTTCACTTCAGGTTTACTGTATACCTTGGACCTTCTTATTGACGATGAAACACAGAAATTACACCCGAATTTAATACAGAAGGCACAATGCCGACTTAAGTACAAGAGGACTGACACTCTAACTTTCTATTATTTGAACTTCACCTGTGAGTCCAGTTTTAGTTTCCGATGCTTCAGTTTAGGTTTACTGTATACGTTGGACCTTCGTATTGACGATGAATCACAGAAATTGCATCCGAATTTAATACAAAAGGCACAATGCCGACTTATGTACAAGAGGACTGACACTCTATATTTCTATGATTTGAACCTCTCCTGTGAGTCCAGTTTTAGTTTCCGATGCTTCACTTCAGGTTTACTGTATACCTTGGACCTTCTTATTGACGATGAAACTTAGAAATTGCATCCGAATTGAATACAAAAGGCACAATGCCGACTTAAGTACAAGAGGACTGAAACTCTAACTCTCTATGATTTTAACCTCTGCTGTGGGTCCAGTTTTAGTTTCCGATGCTTCACTTCAGGTTTACTGTATCCCTTGGACCTTCTTATTGACGATGAAAGACAGAAATTCCATCTGAATTTAATACAAAGGGCACAATGCCTACTTATGGATAAGAGGCCTGCCACTCTAACTTTCTATGATTTGAACCTCTCCTGTAAGTCCAGATTTAGACTCCGATGCTTCACTTCTGGTTTACTGTATCCCTTGGACCTTCTTATTGACGATGAAACTTAGAAATTGCATCCGAATTGAATACAAAAGGCACAATGCCGGCTTAAGTACAAGAGGACTGACACTCTTTCTTTCTATGAATTGAACCTCTCCTGTGAACCCAGTTTTAGATTCCGATGCTTCACTACAGGTTTACTGTATCCCTTGGACCTTCTAATTGACGGTGAAACACAGAAAGTGCATCCGAATTTAATACAAAAGGCACAATGCCGACTTAAGTACAAGAGGACTGATACTCCAACTTTCTATGATTTGAACCCCTCCTGCGAGTGCAGTTTTAGATTCCGATGCTTCACGTCAGGTTAACTGTATACCTTGGACCTTCTTATTGACGATGAAACACAGAAATTACATCAGAATTTAATACAAATGCACAATTCCGACTTAAGTACAAGAGGACTGACACTCTAATTTTCTGTGATTTGAACCTCTCCTGTGAGTCCAGTTTTAGTTTCCGATGCTTCACTTCAAGTTTAATGTATCCCTTGGACCTTCTTATTGACGATGGAACACAGAAATTACATCCGAATTTAATACAAAAGGCAAAATGAAGAACTTAAGTACTAGAGGACTGACACTCTAACTTTCTATGGTTTGAACCTCTCCTGTGAGTCCAGTTTTAGTTTCCGATGCTTCACTTCTGGTTTACTGTATCCCTTGGACCTTCTAATTGACGATGAAACACAGAAATTGCATCCGCATTTAATAAAAAAGGCACAATGCCGAATGAAGTACAAGAGGACTGACACTCTAACTTTCTATGATATGAACCTGACCTGTGAGTCCAGTTTTAGATTCCGATGCTTCACTTCAGGTGTACTGTATACCTTGGACCTTATTATTGACGTTGAAACACAGAAATTTCATCCGAATTTAATACAAATGCACAAAGCCGACTTAAGTACAAGAGGACTGACACTCTAACTTTCTATGATTTGAACCCCTCCTGCGAGTCCACTTTTAGATTCCGATGCCTAACTTCAGGTGTACTGTATACCTTGGACCTTCTTATTGACGATGAAACACAGAAATTTCATCTGAATTTAATACAAATGCACAATTCCGACTTAAGTACAAGAGGACTGACACTCTAACTTTCTCTGTTTTCAACCTCTCCTGTGAGTCCAGTCTTAGTTTCCGATGCTTCACTTCAGGTTTACTGTATCCCTTGGACCTTCTTATTGACGAAGAAACACAGAAATTGCATCCGAATTTAATACAAGAGGCACAATGCCGACTTAAGCACTACAGGACTGACACTCCAATTTTCTATGATTTGAACCTCTGCTGTGAGTCCAGTTTTAGTTTCCGATGCTTCACTTCAGGTTTACTGTATCCCTTGGACCTTCATATTGACGATGAAACACAGAAATTGCATACGAATTTAATAAAAAAGGCACAATGCCGACTTAAGTACAAGAGGACTGATACTCTAACTTTCTATGATTTAAACCCCTCCTGTGAGTCCAGTTTTAGATTCCGATGCTTAACTTCAGGTTTACTTTATCCCTTGGACCTTCTTATTGTCGATGAAACACAGAAATTGCATCCGAAATTAATACAAAAGGCACAATGCCGACTCAAGTACAAGAGGACTGATACTCTAACTTTCTATGATTTGAAACTCTCCTGTGAGTCCAGTTTTAGTTTCCGATGCTTCACTTCAGGTTTACTGTATCCCTTGGACCTTCTTATTGACGAAGAAACACAGTAACTGCATCCGAATTTAATACAAAAGGCACAATGCCGACTTAAGCACTACAGGACTGACACTCTAACTTTCTATGATGTGAACCTCTGCTGTGAGTCCAGTTTTAGTTTCCGATGCTTCACTTCAGATTTACTGTATCACTTGGACCTTCTTATTGACGATGAAACACAGAAATTGCATCCGAATTTAAAACAAAAGCACAATGCCGACTTAAGTACAAGAGGACTGAAACTCTAACTCTCTATGATTTGAACCTCTGCTGTGGGTCCAGTTTTAGTTTCCGATGCTTCACTTCAGGTTTACTGTTTCCCTTGGACCTTCTTATTGACGATGAAAGACAGAAATTCCATCTGAATTTAATACAAAAGGAACAATGCCGACTTAAGGACAAGAGGCCTGCCACTCTAACTTTCTACGATTTGAACCTCTCCTGTAAGTCCAGATTTAGACTCCGATGCTTCACTTCTGGTTTACTGTATACCTTGGACCTTCTTATTGACGATGAAACTTAGAAATTGCATCCGAATTGAATACAAAAGGCACAATGCCGGCTTAAGTACAAGAGGACTGACACTCTTTCTTTCTATGAATTGAACCTCTCCTGTGAACCCAGTTTTAGATTCCGATGCTTCACTTCAGGTTTACTGTATCCCTTGGACCTTCCCATTGATGATGAAGCACAGAAATTGCATCCGAATTTAATACAAAAGGCTCAATGCCGACTTGTGTACAAGAGGACTGAAACTCTAACTTTCTATGATTTGAACCTCTCCTGTGAGTCCAGTTTTCGATTACGATGCTTCACTTCAGGTTTACTGTATCTCTTGGACCTTCTTATGGACGATGAAACACAGAAATTGCATCCGAATTTAATACAAAAGGAACAATGCCGACTTAAGTACAAGAGGACTGACACTCTAACTTTCTATTATTTGAACTTCTCCTGTGAGTCCAATTTAGTTTCCGATGCTTCGCTTCAGGTTTACTGTATACCTTGGACCTTCTTATTGACGATGAAACACAGAAATTGCATCCGAATTTAATACAAAAGGCACAATGCCGACTTAAGTACAAGAGGACTGGAACTCTAACTTTCTATGATTTGAACCTCTCCTGTGAGTCCAATTTTAGTTTCCGAATCTTGACTTCAGGTTTACTGTATCCCTTGGACCTTCTTATTGACGATGAAACACAGAAATTGCATCCGAATTTAATACAAAAGGCACAATGCCGACTTAAGTACGAGAGGACTGACACTCTAACTTTCTATGATTTGAACCTCTCCTGTGAGTCCAGTTTTAGTTTCCGATGCTTCACTTCAGGTTTACTGTATCCCTTGGACCTTCGTATTGACGATGAAACACAGAAATTGCATCCGAACTTAATAAAAAAGCACAATGCCGAATGAAGTACAAGAGGACTGACACTCTAACTTTCTATGATTTGAACCTCACCTGTGAGTCGAGTTTTAGATTCCGATGCTTCACTTCAGGTGTACTGTATACCTTGGACCTTTTTATTGGCGATGAAACACAGAAATTTCATCCGAATTTAATACAAATGCACAATGCCGACTTAAGTACAAGAGGACTGACACTCTAACTTTCTATGATTTGAACCCCTCCTGCGAGTCCACTTTTAGATTCCGATGCTTCACTTCAGGTGTACTGTATACCTTGGACCTTCTTATTGACGATGAAACACAGAAATTTCATCTGAATTTAATACAAATACACAATTCCGACTTAAGTACAAGAGGACTGACACTCTAACTTTCTATGATTTGAACCCCTCCTGTGAGTCCGGTTTTAGATTCCGATGCTTCACTTCAGGTTTACTGTATCCCTTGGACCCTCTTATTGACGATGAAACACGGAAATTGCATCCGAATTTAAAACAAAGGGCACAATGCCGACATAAGTACAAGAGGACTGACACTCTAACTCTCTATGATTTGAACCTCTGCTGTGGGTCCAGTTTTAGTTTCCGATGCTTCACTTCAGGTTTACTGTATCCCTTGGACCTTCTTATTGACGATGAAAGACAGAAATTCCATCTGAATTTAATACAAAAGGCACAACGCCGACTTAAGGACAAGAGGCCTGCCACTCTAACTTTCTATGATTTGAACCTCTCCTGTAAGTCCAGATTTAGACTCCGATGCTTCACTTCTGGTTTACTGTATCCCTTGGACCTTCCCATTGACGATGAAGCACAGAAATTGCATCCGAATTTAATACAAAAGGCTCAATGCCGACTTACGTACAAGAGGACTGAAACTCTAACTTTCTATGATTTGAACCTCTCCTGTGAGTCCAGTTTCGATTACGATGCTTCACGTCAGGTTTACTGTATACCTTGGACCTTCTTATTGACGATGAAACACAGAAATTACACCCGAATTTAATACAGAACGCACAATGCCGACTTAAGTACAAGAGGACTGACACTCTAACTTTCTATTATTTGAACTTCTCCTGTGAGTCCAGTTTCAGTTTCCGATGCTTCAGTTGATGTTTACTGTATACCTTGTACCTTCGTATTGACGGTGAATCACAGAAATTGCATCCGAATTTAATACAAAAGGCACAATGCCGACTTAAGCACTACAGGACTGACACTCTAATTTTCTATGATTTGAACCTCTGCTGTGAGTCCAGTTTTAGTTTCCGATGCTTCACTTCAGGTGTACTGTATACCTTGGACCTTCTTATTGACGATGTAACACAGAAATTCCATCCGAATTTAATCAAAAGGCACAATGCCGACTTAAATGCAAGAGGACTGACACTCTAACTTTCTGTGATTTGAACCTCTCCTGTGAGTCCAGTTTTCGATTACAATGCTTAACCTCAGGTTTTCTGTATCCCTTGGACATTCTTATTGACGATAAAAGACAGAAAATCCATCTGAATTTAATACAAAAGGCACAATGCCGACTTAAGGACAAGAGGCTTGCCTCTCTAACTTTCTATGATTTGAACCTCTCCTGTAAGTCCAGTTTTAGACTCCGATGCTTCACTTCAGGTTTACTGTATCCCTTGGACCTTCTCATTGACGAAGAAACACAGAAATTGCATCCGAATTTAATACAAAAGGCACAATGCCGACTTCAGCACTACAGGACTGACACTCTAATTTTCTATGATTTGAACCTCTGCTGTGAGTCCAGTTTTAGTTTCCGATGCTTCACTTCAGGTGTACTGTATACCTTGGACCTTCTTATTGACGATGAAACACAGAAATTTCATCTGAATTTAATACAAATGCACAATTCCGACTTAAGTACAAGAGGACTGCCACTCTAACTTTCTCTGTTTTGAACCTCTCCTGTGACTCCAGTCTTAGTTTCCGATGCTTCACTTCAGGTTTACTGTATCCCTTGGACCTTCTTATTGACGAAGAAACACAGAAATTGCATCCGAATTTAATACAAAAGGCACAATGCCGACTTAAGCACTGCAGGACTGACACACTAATTTTCTGTGATTTCAACCTCTGCTGTGAGACCAGTTTTAGTTTCCGATGCTTCACCTCAGGTTTACTGTATCCCTTGGACCTTCATATTGACGATGAAACAGAGAAATTGCATACGAATTTAATAAAAAAGGCACAATGCAGACTTAAGTACAAGAGGACTGATACTCTAACTTTCTATGATTTGAACCCCTCCTGTGAGTCCAGTTTTAGATTCCGATGCTTAACTTCAGGTTTACTGTATCACTTGGACCTTCTTATTGACGATGAAACACAGAAATTGCATCCGAAATTAATACAAAAGCACAATGCCGACTTAAGTACAAGAGGACTGATACTCTAACTTTCTATGATTTGAACCTCTCCTGTGAGTCCAGTTTTAGTTTCCGATGCTTCACTTCAGGTTTACTGTATCCCTTGGACCTTCTTATAGACGAAGAAACACAGAAACTGCATCCGAATTTAATACAAAAGGCACAATGCCGACTTAAGGACTACAGGACTGACACTCTAACTTTCTATGATTTGAACCTCTGCTGTGAGTCCAGTTTTAGTTTCCGATGCTTCACTTCAGGTTTACTGTATCACTTGGACCTTCTTATTGACGATGAAACACAGAAATTGCATTCGAATTTAATAAAAAAGGCTCAATGCCGACTTAAGTACAAGAGGACTGATACTCTAACTTTCTATGATTTGAACCCCTCCTGTGAGTCCAGTTTTAGATTCCGATGCTTAGCTTCAGGTTTACTGTATCCCTTGGACCTTCTTATTGACGATGAAACACAGAAATTGCATCCGAATTTAATACAAAAGGCACAATGCCGACTTAAGTACAGGAGGGCATATACTCTAACTTTCTATGATTTGAACCCCTCCTGTGAGTCCGGTTTTAGATGCCGATTCTTCACTTCAGGTTTACTGTAATCCTTGGACCCTCTTATTGACGATGAAACACAGAAATTGGATCAGAATTTAAAACAAAAGGCACAATGCCGACTTAAGTACAAGAGGACTGAAACTCTAACTCTCTATGATTTGAACCTCTGCTGTGGGTCCAGTTGTAGTTTCCGATGCTTCACTTCAGGTTTACTGTATCCCTTGGACCTTCTTATTGACGATGAAAGACAGAAATTCCATCTGAATTTAATACAAAAGGCACAATGCCGACTTAAGGACAAGAGGCCTGCCACTCTAACTTTCTATGATTTGAACCTCTCCTGTAAGTCCAGATTTAGACTCCGATGCTTCACTTCTGGTTTACTGTATCCCTTGGACCTTCTTATAGACGATGAAACACAGAAATTGCATCCGAATTTAATACAAAAGGCACAATGCCGACTTAAGTACAAGAGGACCGACACGCTATCTTTCTATGATTTGAACCTCTCCTGTGAGTCCTGTCTTAGATTCCGATGCTTCACTTCAGGTTTACTGTATACCTTGGACCTTCTTATTGACGATGAAACACAGAAATTACACCCGAATTTAATACAGAAGGCACAATGCCGACTTAAGTACAAGAGGACTGACACTCTAACTTTCTATTATTTGAACTTCTCCTGTGAGTCCAGTTTTAGTTTCCGATGCTTCAGTTGAGGTTTACTGTATACCTTGGACCTTCGTATTGACGATGAATCACAGAAATTGCACCCGAATTTAATACAAAAGGCACAATGCCGACTTATGTACAAGAGGACTGACACTCTATATTTCTATGATTTGAACCTCTCCTGTGAGTCCAGTTTTAGTTTCCGATGCTTCACTTCAGGTTTACTGTATACCTTGGACCTTCTTATTGACGATGAAACACAGAAATTGCATCCGAATTTAATACAAAAGGCACAATGCCGACTTAAGTACAAGAGGACTGAAACTCTAACTTCCTATGATTTGAACCTCTCCTGTGAGTCCAATTTTAGTTTCCGATGCTTGACTTCAGGTTTACTGTATCCCTTGGACCTTCTTATTGACGATGAAACACAGAAATTGCATCCGAATTTAATACAAAAGGCACAATGCCGACTTAAGTACTAGAGGACTGACACTCTAACTCTCTATGATTTGAACCTCTCCTGTGAGTCCAGTTTGAGTTTCCGATGCTTCGCTTCAGGTTTACTGTATCCCTAAGACCTTCTTATTGACGATGAAACACAGAAATTGCATCCGAATTTAATAAAAAAGCACAATGCCGAATGAAGTACAAGAGGACTGACACTCTAACTTTCTATGATTTGAACCTCACCTGTGAGTCCAGTTTTAGATTCCGATGCTTCACTTCAGGTGTACTGTATACCTTGGACCTTATTATTGGCAATGAAACACAGAAATTTCATCCGAATTTAATACAAATGCACAATTCCGACTTAAGTACAAGAGGACTGACACTCTAACTTACTCTGTTTTGAACCTCTCCTGTGAGTCCAGTCTTAGTTTCCGATGCTTCACTTCAGGTTTACTGTACCCCTTGGACCTTCTTATTGACGAAGAAACACAGAAATTGCATTCTAATTTAATGCAAAAGGCACAATGCCGACTTAAATACAAGAGGACTGACACTCTAACTTTCTGTGATTTGAACCTCTCCTGTAAGTCCAGTTTTAGACTCCGATGCTTCACTTCGGGTTTACTGTATCCCTTGGACCTTCTTATTGACGATGAAACACGGAAATTGCATCCGAATTTAATACAAAAGCCACAATGCCGGCTTAAGTAAAAGAGGACTGACACTCTTTCTTTCTATGATTTAAAACTCTCCTGTGAATCCAGTTTTAGATTCCGATGCTTCACTTCAGGTTTACTGTATCCCTTGGACCTTCTCATTGATGATGAAGCACAGAAATTGCATCCGAATTTAATACAAAAGGCACAATGCCGACTTATGTACAAGAATACTGACACTCTAACTTTCTATGATGTGAACCTCTCCTGTGAGTCCAGTTTTAGGATCCGATGCTTCACTTCAGGTTTACTGTATACCTTGGACCATCTTATTGGCGATGAAACACAGAAATTGCATCCGAAGTTAATACAAAAGGCACAATGCCGACTTCAGTACAAGTGGACTGAAACTCTAACTTACTATGATTTGAACCCCTGCTGCGAGTCCAGTTTTAGATTCCGATGCTTCACTTCATTTTTACTGTATACCTTGGACCTTCTTATCGACGATGAAACACAGAAATTACATCCGAATTTAATACTAATGCACAATGCCGACTTAAGTACAAGAGGACTGACACTCTAACTTTCTGTGATTTGAACCTCTCCTGTGAGTCCAGTTTTAGTTTCCGATGCTTCACTTCAGGTTTACTGTATTACTTGGACCTTCTTATTGACGATGAAACACAGAAATTGCATCCGAATTTAATACATAAGGCACAATGACGACTTAAGTACTAGAGGACTGACACACTAACTTTCTATGACTTGAACCGCTCCTGTGAGTCCAGTTTTAGTTTCCGATGCTTCACTTCAGGTTAACTGTATCCCTTGGACCTTCTTATTTACGATGAAACACAGAAATTGCATCCGAATTTAATAAAAAAGGCACAATGCCGACTTAAGTACAAGAGGACTGATACTCTAACTGTCTATGATTTGAACCCCTCCTGTTAGTCCAGTTTTAGATTCCGATGCTTCACTTCAGGTTTACTGTATCCCTTGGACCCTCTTATTGACGATGAAACACAGTAATTGCATCCGAATTTAATACAAAAAGCACAATGCCAAATTTAAGTACAAGTGGACTGACACTCAAACTTTCTATGATTTGAACCTCTGCTGTGAGTCCAGTTTTAGATTCCGATGCTTCACTCCAGGTGTACTGTATACCTTGGTCCTTCTTATTGACGATGAAACACAGGAATTTCATCCGAATTTGATACAAAAGGCACAATGCCGACTTAAGTACAAGAGGACTGAAACTCTAACTTTCTATGATTTGAACCTCTGCTGTGAGTCCAGTTTTAGTTTGCGATGCTTCACTTCAGGTTTACTGTATCCGTTGAACCTTCTTATTGACGATGAAATTCAGAAATTGCATCTGTATTTAATACAAAAGGCACAATGCCGACTTATGTACAAGAGGACTGATACTCTAACTTTTTATGATTTGAACCTCTCCTGTGAGTCCAGTTTAAGATTCCGATGCTTCACGTCAGGTGTACTGTATACCTTGGACCTTCTTATTGACCATGAAACACAGAAATTTCATCTCAATTTTATACAAATGCACAATTCCGACCTGAGTACAAGAGGACTGACACTCCAACTTTCTCTGATTTGAACCTCTCCAGTGAGTCCAGTCTTAGCTTCCGATGCTTCACTTCAGGTTTACTGTATCCCTTGGACCTTCTTATTGACGAAGAAACACAGATATTGCATCCGAATATAATACAAAAGGCACAATGCCGACTTAAGCACTACAGGTCTGACACTCTAACATTCTATGATTTGAACCCCTGCTGTGAGTCCAGTTTTAGTTTCCGATGCTTCACTTCAGGTTTACTGTATCCCTTGGACCTTCTTATCGACGATGAAACACAGAAATTGCATCCGAATTTAATAAAAAAGGCACAATGCCGACTTAAGCACAAGAGGACTGATACTCTAACTTTCTATGATTGGAACCCGTCCTGTGGGTCCAGTTTTAGATTCCGATGCTTAACTTCAGGTTTACTGTATCCCTTGGACCTTCTTATTGACGATCATTTACAGAAATTGCATCCGAAATTAATACAAAAGGCACAATGCCGACTTAAGTACAAGAGGACTGAAACTCTAACTTTCTATGATTTGAACCCCTGCTGTGAGTCCAGTTTTAGTTTCCGATGCTTCACTTCAGGTTTACTGTATCCCTTGGACCCTCTTATTGACGATGAAACACAGAAATTGTATCCGAATTTAAAACAAAAGGCACAATGCCGACTTAAGTACAAGTGGACTCAAACTCTAACTTTCTATGATTTGAACCTCTGCTGTGAGTCCAGTTTTAGTTTCCGATGCATCACTTCAGGTTTTTTGTATCCCTTGGACCTTCTTATTGCCGATACAACACAGAAATTGCATCCGAATTTAATACAAAAGGCACAATGCCGACTTAGGTACAAGAGGACTAATACTCTAACTTTCTATGATGTGAACCTCTCCTGTGAGTCCAGTTTTAGGATCCGATGCTTCACTTCAGGTTTACTGTATACCTTGGACCATCTTATTGGCGATGAAACACAGAAATTGCATCCGAAGTTAATACAAAAGGCTCAATGCCGACTTCAGTACAAGAGGACTGAAACTCTAACTTTCTATAATTTGAACCCCTCCTGCGAGTCCAGTTTTAGATTCCGATGCTTCACTTCAGGTTTACTATATGCCTTGGACCTTCTTATCGACGATGAATCACAGAAATTACATCCGAATTTAATACTAATGCACAATGCCGACTTAAGTACAAGAGGACTGACACTCTAACTTTCTGTGATTTGAACCTCTCCTGTGAGTCCAGTTTTAGTTTCCGATGCTTCACTTCAGGTTTACTGTATTACTTCGACCTTCTTATTGACGATGAAACACAGAAATTGCATCCGAATTTAATACATAAGGCACAATGCCGACTTAAGTACTAGAGGACTGACACCCTAACTTTCTATGACTTGAACCTCTCCTGTGAGTCCAGTTTTAGTTTCCGATGCTTCACTTCAGGTTAACTGTATCCCTTGGACCTTCTTATTTACGATGAAACACAGAAATTGCATCCGAATTTAATAAAAAAGGCACAATGCCGACTTAAGTACAAGAGGACTGATACTCTAACTGTCTATGATTTGAACCCCTCCTGTTAGTCCAGTTTTAGATTCCGATGCTTCACTTCAGGTTTACTGTATCCCTTGGACCCTCTTATTGACGATGAAACACAGTAATTGCATCCGAATTTAATACAAAAGGCACAATGCCGACTTAAGTACAAGTGGACTGACACTCAAACTTTCTATGATTTGAACCTCACCTGTGAGTCCAGTTTTAGATTCCGATGCTTCACTCCAGGTGTACTGTATACCTTGGTCCTTCTTATTGACGATGAAACACAGGAATTTCATCCGAATTTAATACAAATGCACAATGCCGACTTAAGTACAAGAGGATTGAAACTCTAACTTTCTATGATTTGAACCTCCACTGTGAGTCCAGTTTTAGTTTCCGATGCTTCACTTCATGTTTACTGTATCCCTTGGACCTTCTTATTGACGATGAAACACAGAAATTACATCCGAATATAATACAAAAGGCACAATGCCGAGTTAAGTACAAGAGGACTGATACTCTAACTTTGTATGATTTGAACCTCTGCTGTGAGTCCAGTTTTAGTTTCCGATGCTTCACTTCAGGTTTACTGTATCCCTTGGACCTTCTTATTGACGATGAAACACAGTAATTGCCTCCGAATTTAATAAAAAAGGCACAATGCCGACTTAAGTACAAGAGGACTTGATACTCTAACTTTCTATGATTTGAACCCCCCCTGTAAGTCCAGTTTTAGATTCCGATGCTTAACTTCAGGTTAACTGTATCCCTTGGACCCTCTTATTGACGATGAAACACAGATTTTGCATCCGAATTTGAAACAAAAGGCACAATGCCGACATAATTACAACAGGACTGATACTCTAACTTTCTATGATTTGAACCACTCCTGTGAGTCACGTTTCAGTTTCCGTTGCTTCACTTCAGGTTTACTGTATCCTTGGTCCTTCTTATTGACGATGAAACACAGGAATTTCATCCGAATTTAATACAAATGCACAATGACGACTTAAGTACATGAGGACTGAAACTCTAACTTTCTATGATTTGAACCTCTGCTGTGAGTCCAGTTTTAGTTTCCGATGCTTCACTTCAGGTTCACTGTATCCCTTGGACCTTCTTATTGACGATGAAATTCAGAAATTGCATCTGTATTTAATACAAAAAGCACAATGCCGACTTATGTACAAAAGGACTGATACTCTAACTTTTTATGATTTGAACCTCTCCTGTGAGTCCAGTTTTAGATTCCGATGCTTCACGTCAGGTGTACTGTATACCTTGGACCTTCTTATTGACCATGAAACACAGAAATTTCATCTCAATTTAATACAAATGCACAATTCCGACCTGAGTACAAGAGGACTGACACTCCAACTTTCTCTGATTTGAACCACTCCTGTGAGTCCAGTCTTAGCTTCCGATGCTTCACTTCAGGTTTACTGTATCCCTTGGACCATCTTATTGACGAAGAAACGCAGATATTGCATCCGAATTTAATACAAAAGGCACAATGCCGACTTAAGCGCTACAGGTCTGACACTCTAACATTCTATGATTTGAACCTCTGCTGTGAGTCCAGTTTTAGTTTCCGATGCTTCACTTCAGGTTTACTGTATCCCTTGGACCTTCTTATCGACGATGAAACACAGAATTTGCATCCGAATTTAATAAAAAAGGCACAATGCCGACTTAAGTACAAGACTACTGATACTCTAACTTTCTATGATTTGAACCCGTCCTGTGGGTCCAGTTTTAGATTCCGATGCTTAACTTCAGGTTTACTGTATCCCTTGGACCTTCTTATTGACGATGATTTACAGAAATTGCATCCGAAATTAATACAAAAGGCACAATGCCGACTTAAGTACAAGAGGACTGATACTCTAACTTTCTATGATTTGAACCCCCCCTGTGAGTCCAGTTTTAGATTCCGATGCTTAACTTCAGGTTTACTGTATCCCTTGGACCCTCTTATTGACGATGAAACACAGATTTTGCATCCGAATTTAAAACAAAAGGCACAACGCCAACTTAAGTACAAGAGGACTGAAACTCTAACTTTCTATGATTTGATCCTCTGCTGTGAGTCCAGTTTTAGTTTCCGATGCTTCACTTCAGGTTTACTGTATCCCTTGGACCTTCTTATTGACGATGAAACACAGAAATTGCATCCGAATTTAATACAAAAGGCACAATGCCGACTTAAGTACAAGAGGACTGAAACTCTAACTTTCTATGATTTGAACCTCTGCTGTGAGTCCAGTTTTAGTTTGCGATGCTTCACTTCAGGTTTACTGTATCCGTTGAACCTTCTTATTGACGATGAAATTCAGAAATTGCATCTGTATTTAATACAAAAGGCACAATGCCGACTTATGTACAAGAGGACTGATACTCTAACTTTTTATGATTTGAACCTCTCCTGTGAGTCCAGTTTTAGATTCCGATGCTTCACGTCAGGTGTACTGTATACCTTGGACCTTCTTATTGACCATGAAACACAGAAATTTCATCTCAATTTTATACAAATGCACAATTCCGACCTGAGTACAAGAGGACTGACACTCCAACTTTCTCTGATTTGAACCTCTCCAGTGAGTCCAGTCTTAGCTTCCGATGCTTCACTTCAGGTTTACTGTATCCCTTGGACCTTCTTATTGACGAAGAAACACAGATATTGCATCCGAATATAATACAAAAGGCACAATGCCGACTTAAGCACTACAGGTCTGACACTCTAACATTCTATGATTTGAACCCCTGCTGTGAGTCCAGTTTTAGTTTCCGATGCTTCACTTCAGGTTTACTGTATCCCTTGGACCTTCTTATCGACGATGAAACACAGAAATTGCATCCGAATTTAATAAAAAAGGCACAATGCCGACTTAAGCACAAGAGGACTGATACTCTAACTTTCTATGATTGGAACCCGTCCTGTGGGTCCAGTTTTAGATTCCGATGCTTAACTTCAGGTTTACTGTATCCCTTGGACCTTCTTATTGACGATCATTTACAGAAATTGCATCCGAAATTAATACAAAAGGCACAATGCCGACTTAAGTACAAGAGGACTGAAACTCTAACTTTCTATGATTTGAACCCCTGCTGTGAGTCCAGTTTTAGTTTCCGATGCTTCACTTCAGGTTTACTGTATCCCTTGGACCCTCTTATTGACGATGAAACACAGAAATTGTATCCGAATTTAAAACAAAAGGCACAATGCCGACTTAAGTACAAGTGGACTCAAACTCTAACTTTCTATGATTTGAACCTCTGCTGTGAGTCCAGTTTTAGTTTCCGATGCATCACTTCAGGTTTTTTGTATCCCTTGGACCTTCTTATTGCCGATACAACACAGAAATTGCATCCGAATTTAATACAAAAGGCACAATGCCGACTTAGGTACAAGAGGACTAATACTCTAACTTTCTATGATGTGAACCTCTCCTGTGAGTCCAGTTTTAGGATCCGATGCTTCACTTCAGGTTTACTGTATACCTTGGACCATCTTATTGGCGATGAAACACAGAAATTGCATCCGAAGTTAATACAAAAGGCTCAATGCCGACTTCAGTACAAGAGGACTGAAACTCTAACTTTCTATAATTTGAACCCCTCCTGCGAGTCCAGTTTTAGATTCCGATGCTTCACTTCAGGTTTACTATATGCCTTGGACCTTCTTATCGACGATGAAACACAGAAATTACATCCGAATTTAATACTAATGCACAATGCCGACTTAAGTACAAGAGGACTGACACTCTAACTTTCTGTGATTTGAACCTCTCCTGTGAGTCCAGTTTTAGTTTCCGATGCTTCACTTCAGGTTTACTGTATTACTTCGACCTTCTTATTGACGATGAAACACAGAAATTGCATCCGAATTTAATACATAAGGCACAATGCCGACTTAAGTACTAGAGGACTGACACCCTAACTTTCTATGACTTGAACCTCTCCTGTGAGTCCAGTTTTAGTTTCCGATGCTTCACTTCAGGTTAACTGTATCCCTTGGACCTTCTTATTTACGATGAAACACAGAAATTGCATCCGAATTTAATAAAAAAGGCACAATGCCGACTTAAGTACAAGAGGACTGATACTCTAACTGTCTATGATTTGAACCCCTCCTGTTAGTCCAGTTTTAGATTCCGATGCTTCACTTCAGGTTTACTGTATCCCTTGGACCCTCTTATTGACGATGAAACACAGTAATTGCATCCGAATTTAATACAAAAGGCACAATGCCGACTTAAGTACAAGTGGACTGACACTCAAACTTTCTATGATTTGAACCTCACCTGTGAGTACAGTTTTAGATTCCGATGCTTCACTCCAGGTGTACTGTATACCTTGGTCCTTCTTATTGACGATGAAACACAGGAATTTCATCCGAATTTAATACAAATGCACAATGCCGACTTAAGTACAAGAGGATTGAAACTCTAACTTTCTATGATTTGAACCTCCACTGTGAGTCCAGTTTTAGTTTCCGATGCTTCACTTCATGTTTACTGTATCCCTTGGACCTTCTTATTGACGATGAAACACAGAAATTACATCCGAATATAATACAAAAGGCACAATGCCGAGTTAAGTACAAGAGGACTGATACTCTAACTTTGTATGATTTGAACCTCTGCTGTGAGTCCAGTTTTAGTTTCCGATGCTTCACTTCAGGTTTACTGTATCCCTTGGACCTTCTTATTGACGATGAAACACAGTAATTGCCTCCGAATTTAATAAAAAAGGCACAATGCCGACTTAAGTACAAGAGGACTTGATACTCTAACTTTCTATGATTTGAACCCCCCCTGTAAGTCCAGTTTTAGATTCCGATGCTTAACTTCAGGTTAACTGTATCCCTTGGACCCTCTTATTGACGATGAAACACAGATTTTGCATCCGAATTTGAAACAAAAGGCACAATGCCGACATAATTACAACAGGACTGATACTCTAACTTTCTATGATTTGAACCACTCCTGTGAGTCACGTTTCAGTTTCCGTTGCTTCACTTCAGGTTTACTGTATCCTTGGTCCTTCTTATTGACGATGAAACACAGGAATTTCATCCGAATTTAATACAAATGCACAATGACGACTTAAGTACATGAGGACTGAAACTCTAACTTTCTATGATTTGAACCTCTGAGGTGAGTCCAGTTTTAGTTTCCGATGCTTCACTTCAGGTTCACTGTATCCCTTGGACCTTCTTATTGACGATGAAATTCAGAAATTGCATCTGTATTTAATACAAAAAGCACAATGCCGACTTATGTACAAAAGGACTGATACTCTAACTTTTTATGATTTGAACCTCTCCTGTGAGTCCAGTTTTAGATTCCGATGCTTCACGTCAGGTGTACTGTATACCTTGGACCTTCTTATTGACCATGAAACACAGAAATTTCATCTCAATTTAATACAAATGCACAATTCCGACCTGAGTACAAGAGGACTGACACTCCAACTTTCTCTGATTTGAACCACTCCTGTGAGTCCAGTCTTAGCTTCCGATGCTTCACTTCAGGTTTACTGTATCCCTTGGACCATCTTATTGACGAAGAAACGCAGATATTGCATCCGAATTTAATACAAAAGGCACAATGCCGACTTAAGCGCTACAGGTCTGACACTCTAACATTCTATGATTTGAACCTCTGCTGTGAGTCCAGTTTTAGTTTCCGATGCTTCACTTCAGGTTTACTGTATCCCTTGGACCTTCTTATCGACGATGAAACACAGAATTTGCATCCGAATTTAATAAAAAAGGCACAATGCCGACTTAAGTACAAGACTACTGATACTCTAACTTTCTATGATTTGAACCCGTCCTGTGGGTCCAGTTTTAGATTCCGATGCTTAACTTCAGGTTTACTGTATCCCTTGGACCTTCTTATTGACGATGATTTACAGAAATTGCATCCGAAATTAATACAAAAGGCACAATGCCGACTTAAGTACAAGAGGACTGATACTCTAACTTTCTATGATTTGAACCTCTCCTGTGAGTCTAGTTTTAGATTCCGATGCTTTGCTTCAGGTTTACTGTATCCCTTGGACCCTCTTATTGACGATAAAACACAGAAATTGCATCCGAATTTAAAACAAAAGCACAATGCCGACTTAAGTACAAGAGGACTGAAACTCTAACTTTCTATGATTTGAACCACTGCTGTGAGTCCAGTTTTAGTTTCCGATGCTTCACTTCAGGTTTTTTGTATCCCTTGGACCTTCTTATTGACGATACAACACAGAAATTGCATCCGAATTTAATACAAAAGGCACAATGCCGACTTAAGTACAACAGGACTGAAACTCTAACTTTCTATGATTTGAACCTCTGCTGTGAGTCCAGTTTTAGTTTCCGATGCTTCACTTCAGGTTTACTGTATCCCTTGGAACTTCTTATTGACGATGAAATTCAGAAATTGCATCCGTATTTAATACAAAAGGCACAACGCCGACTTAAGTACAAGAGGACTGATACTCAAACTTTTCTTGATTTGAACTTCTCCTGTGAGTCACGTTTTAGTTTCCGATGCTTCACTTCAGGTTTACTGTATCCTTGGACCTTCTTATTGACGATGAAGCACAGAAAATGCATCCAAATTTGATACAAATGCTTAATGCCGACTTAAGCCTAAGAGGACTGTTAATCTAACTTTCTATGATTTGAACCCCTCCTGTGAGTCCAGTTTTAGATTCCGATGCTTCACTTCAGGTGTACTGCATACCTTGGACCTTCTTATTGACAATGAAACACAGAAATTTCATCCGAATCTAATACAAAAGGCACAATGCCGACTTAAGTACAAGAGGACTGACACTCTAACTTTCTATGATTTGAACCTCTCCTGTGTGTCCTGTTTTATTTTCCGATGCTTCACTTCAGGTTTACTGTATACCTTGGACCTTCTTATTGACGATGAAAATCAGAAATTGCATCCGGATTTCATACAAAAGAAACAATGCCGACTTAAGTACAAGAGGACTGATACTCTAACTTTCTATGATTTGAACCACTCCTGTGAGTCACGTTTCAGTTTCCGTTGCTTCACTTCAGGTTTACTGTATCCTTGGACCTTCTTATTGACGATGAAACGCAGAAATTGCATCCGAATTTGATACAAATGCACAATGCCGACTTAAGCACAAGATTACTGTTAATCTAACTTTCTATGATTTGAACCCCTTCTGTGAGTCCAGTTTTAGATTCCGATGCTACACTTCAGGTGTACTGTATACCATGGACCTTCTAATTGACGATGAAACACAGAAATCTCATCCGAATTTAATACAAAAGGCACAATGCCGACTTAAGTACAAGAGGACTGACACTCTAACTTTCTACCATTTGAACCTCTCCTGTGAGTCCAGTTTTAGTTTCCGATGCTTAAGTTCAGGTTTACTGTATCCCTTATACATTCTTATTGACAATAAAGCACAGAAATTGCATTCGAATTAAATACAAAAGGCACAATGCCGAGTTAAGTACAAGTGGACTAATACTCTAACTTTCTATGATTTGAACCACTGCTGAGAGTCCAGTTTTAGTTTCCGATGCTTAACTTCAGGTTTACTGTATCCCTTGGACCTACTTATTGACGATGAAACACAGAAATTGCATTCGAATTTACTACAAAGGCACAATGCCGACTTAACTACAAGAGGACTAAAACTCTAACTCTCTACGATTTGAACCTCTGCTGTGAGTCCAGTTTTAGTTTACGATGCTTCACTTCAGGTTTACTGTATTCTTTGGACCTTCTTATTGACGATGAAACACAGAAATTGCATCCGAATTTAATAAAAAAGGCACAATGCCGACTTAAGTACAAGAGGACTGATACTCTAACTATCTATGATTTGAACCCCTCCTGTGAGTCCAGTTTTAGATTCCGATGCTTCACTTCAGGTTTACTGTATCCCTTGGACCCTCTTATTGACGATGAAGCACAGAAATTGCATCCGAATTTAATACAAAAGGAACAATGCCGACTTAAGTACAAGTGGACTGACACTCTAACTCTCTATGATTTGAACCTCTCCTGTAAGTCCAGTTTTAGATTCCGATGATTCACTTCAGGTGTACTGTATACCTTGGTCCTTCTTATTGACGATGAAACACAGAAATTTCATCCGAATTTAATACAAAAGGCACAATGCCGACTTAACTACAAGAGGACTGTAACTCTAACTTTCTATGATTTGAACCTCTGCTGTGATTCCAGTTTTAGTTTACGATGCTTCACTTCAGGTTTACTGTATCCCTTGGACCTTCTTATTGACGATGAAACACAGAAGTTGCATCCGAATTTAATACATAAGGCACAATGCCGACTTAAGTACTAGAGGACTGACACCCTAACTTTCTATGATTTGATCCTCTAATGTGAGTCCAGTTTTAGTTTCCGATGCTTCACTTCAGGTTAACTGTATCCCTTGGACCTTCTTATTGACGATGAAACACAGAAATTGCATCCGAATTTAATAAAAAGGCATAATGCCGACTTAAGTACAAGAAGACTGATACTCTAACTTTCTATGATTTTAACCCCTCCTGTGAGTCCAGTTTTAAATTCCGATGCTTCACTTCAGGTTTACTGTATTCCTTGGACCCTCTCATTGACGATGAAACACAGAAATTGCATCCGAATTTAATACAAAAGGCACAATGCCGACTTAAGTACAAGTGGACTGACACTCTAACTTTCTATGATTTGAACCTCTCCTGTGAGTCCAGTTTTAGATTCCGATGCTTCACTTCAGGTGTACTGTATACCTTGGTCCTTCTTATTGACGATGAAACACAGAATTTTCTTCCGAATTTAATACAAATGCACAATGCCGACTTAAGTACAAGAGGACTTAAACTCTAACTTTCTATGATTTGAACCTCCGCTGTGAGTCCAGTTTTAGTTTCCGATGCTTCACTTCAGGTTTACTGTATCCCTTGGACCTTCTTATTGACGATGAAACACAGAAATTGCATCCGAATTTATTAAAAAAGTCACAATGCCGACTTCAGTACAAGAGGACTGATACTCTAACTTTCTATGATTTGAACCTCTCCTGTGAGTCCAGTTTTAGATTCCGATGCTTAACTTCAGGTTTACTGTATCCCTCGGACCTTCTTATTGACGATGAAACACAGAAATTGCATCCGAATTTAATACAAAAGCACAATGCCGAATGAAGTACAAGAGGACTGACACTCTTACTTTCTATGATTTGAACCATTCCTGTGAGTCCAGTTTTAAATTCCGATGCTTCACTTCAGGTGTACTGTATACCTTAGACCTACCATTTGACGATGAAACACAGAAATTTCATCCGAATTTGATACAAATGCACAATGTCGACTTAAGTACAAGAGGACTGACACTCTAACTTTCTATGATTTGAACCTCTGCTGTGAGTCCAGTTCTAGATTCCGATGCTTCACTTCAGGTGTACTGTATACCTTGGTCCTTCTTATTGACGATGAAACACAGAAATTTCATCCAAATTTAATAAAAAAGGCACAATGCCGTCTTAAGTACAAGAGGACTGATACTCTAACTTTCTATGATTTGAACCCCTCCTGTGAGTCCAGTTTTAGATTCTGATGCTTAACTTCAGGTTTACTGTATCCCTTGGACCTTCTTATTGACGATGAAACACAGAAATTGCATCCGAATTTAATACAGAAGGCACAATGCCGACTTAACTACAAGAGGACAGAAACTCTAACTTTCTATGATTTGAACCTCTGCTGTGATTCCAGTTTTAGTTTACGATGCTTCACTTCAGGTTTACTGTATCCTTTGGACCTTCATATTGACGATGAAACACAGAAATTGCATCCGAATTTAATACAAATGCACAATGCCGACTTAAGTACAAGAGGACTGACACTCTAACTTTCTGTGATTTGAACCTCTCCTGTGAGTCCAGTTTTAGTTTCCGATGCTTCACTTCAGGTTTACTGTATCCCTTGGACCTTCTTATTGACGATGAATCACAGAAATTGCATCCGAATTTAATACCTAAGGCACAATGCCGACTTAAGTACTAGAGGAGTGACACCCTAACTTTCTATGATTTGAGCTTCTCGTGTGAGTCCAGTTTTAGTTTCCGATTTTTCACTTCAGGTTAACTGTATCCCTTGGACCTTCTTATTGACGATGAGACACAGAAATTGCATCCGAATTTAATAAAAAAGGCACAATGCCGACTTAAGTACAAGAGGACTGATACTCTAACTTTCTATGATTTGAACCCCTCCTGTGAGTCCAGTGTTAGATTCCGATGCTTCGCTTCAGGTTTACTGTATTCCTTGGCCCTCTCATTGTCGATGAAACACAGAAATTGCATCCGAATTTAATACAAAAGGCACAATGCCGACTTAAGTACAAGTGGACTGACACGCTAACTTTCTATGATTTGAACTTCTCCTGTGAGTCCAGTTTTAGATTCCGATGCTTCACTTCAGGTGTACTGTATACCTTGGTCCTTCTTATTGACGATGAAACACAGAAATTTCTTCCGAATTTAGTACAAATGCACAATGCCGACTTAAGTACAAGAGGACTGAAACTCTAACTTTCTATGATTTGAACCTCCGCTGTGAGTCCAGTTTTAGTTTCCGATGCTTCACTTCAGGTTTACTGTATCCCTTGGACCTTCTTATTGACGATGAAACACAGAAATTGCATCCGAATTTAATACAAAATGCACAATGCCGAGTTAAGTACAAGAG
This sequence comes from Schistocerca americana, assembly GCF_021461395.2. NCBI lineage: Eukaryota > Metazoa > Arthropoda > Insecta > Orthoptera > Acrididae > Schistocerca > Schistocerca americana. Next base: position 82,165 of record NW_025725101.1, on the reverse strand, counting down.
GACTGATACTCTAACTTTGTATGATTTGAACCTTTGCTGTGAGTCCAGTTTTAGTTTCCGATGCTTCACTTCAGGTTTACTGTATCCCTTGGACCTTCTTATTGACGATGAAACACAGAAATTGCATCCGAATTTAATAAAAGAGGCACAATGCCGACTTCAGTACAAGAGGACTGATACTCTAACTTTCTATGATTTGAACCCACCTGTGAGTCCAGTTTTAGATTCCGATGCTTAACTTTAGGTTTACTGTATCCCTTGGACCTTCTTATTGACGATGAAACACAGAAATTGCATCCGAATTTAATACAAAAGGCACAATGCCGACTTAACTACAAGAGGACTGAAACTCTAACTTTCTATGATTTGAACCTCTGCTGTGATTCCTGTTTTAGTTTACGATGCTTCACTTCAGGTTTACTGTATCCTTTGGACCTTCATATTGACGATGAAACACAGAAATTGCATCCGAATTCAATACAAAATACACAATGCCGACTTAAGTACAAGAGGACTGATACTCTAAATTTCTATGATTTGAACCTGTGCTGTGATTCCAGTTTTAGTTTCCGATGCTTCACTTCAGGTTTACTGTATCCCTTGGAACTTCTTACTGACGATGAAACTCAGAAATTACATCCAAATTTAATAAAAAAGGCACAATGCCTACTTAAGTACAAGAGGACTGATACTCTAAACTTCTATGATTTGAACCTCTCCTGTGAGTCCAGTTTTAGATTCCGATGCTTAACTTCAGGTTTACTGTATCCCTTGGACCTTCTTACTGACGATGAAACACAGAAATTGCATCCGAATTTAATACAGAAGCACAATGCCGACTTAAGTACAAGAGGACTGAAACCCTAACATTCTATGATTTGAACCTCTGCTGTGAGTCCAGTTTTAGTTTCCGATGCTTAACTTCAGGTTTACTGTATCCCTTGGACCTTCTTATTGACTATGAAACACAGAAATTGCATCCGAATTTAATAAAAAAGGCACAATGCCGAATGAAGTACAAGAGGACTGACACTCTTACTTTCTATGATTTGAACCATTCCTGTGAGTCCAGTTTTAAATTCCGATGCTTCACTTCAGGTGTACTGTATACCTTAGACCTACCTTTTGACGATGAAATACAGAAATTTCATCCGAATTTAATACAAATGCACAATGTCGACTTAAGTACAAGAGGACTGACACTCTAACTTTCTATGATTAGAATCTCTCCTGTGAGTCCAGTCGTAGTTTCCGATGCTTCACTTCAGGTTCACTGTACCCCTTGGACCTTCTTATTGACGAAGAAACACAGAAATTGCATCCGAATTTAATACAAAAGGCACAATGCCGATTTAAGCACTACAGGTCTGACACTCTAACTTTCTATGATTTGAACCTCTGCTGTGAGTCCAGTTTCAGTTTCTGATGCTTCACTTCAGGTTTACTGTATCCCTAGGACCTTCTTATTGACGATGAAACACAGAAATTGCATCCGAATTTAATACAAAATGCACAATGCCGACTTAAGTACAAGAGGACTGATACTCTAACTTTCTATGATTTGAACCCCTCCTGTGAGTCCAGTTTTAGATTCCGATGCTTAACTTCAGGATTTCTGTATCCCTTGGTCCTTCTTATTGACGATGAAACACAGAAATTGCATACGAATTTAATACAAAAATCACAATGCCAACTTAAGTACAAGAGGACTGAAACTCTAACTCTTTATGATTTGAACCTCTGCTGTGAGTCCAGTTTTAGTTTCCGATGCTTAACTTCAGGTTTACTGTATCCCTTGGACCTTCTCATTGATCATGAAGCACAGAAATTGCATCCGAATTTAATACAAAAGGCACAATGCCGACTTCAGTACAAGAGGACTGACACTCTAACTTTCTATGATTTGAACCCCTCCTGCGAGTCCAGTTTTAGATTCCGATGCTTCACTTCAGGTTTACTGTATACCTTGGACCTTCTTATCGACGATGAAACACAGAAATTACGTCCGAATTTAATACAAATGCACAATGCCGACTTAAGTACAAGAGGACTGACACTCTAACCTTCTGTGATTTGAACCCCTCCTGTGAGTCCAGTTTTAGTTTCCGATGCTTCACTTCAGGTTTACTGTATCCCTTGGACCTTCTTATTGACGATGAAACACAGAAATTGTATCCGAATTTAATACATAAGGCACAATGCCGACTTAAGTTATAGAGGACTGACACCCTAACTTTCTATCATTTGAACCTCTCCTGTGAGTCCAGTTTTAGTTTCCGTTGCTTCACTTCAGGTTAACTGTATCCCTTGGACCTTCTTATTGACGATGAAACAGAGAAACTGCATCCGAACTTAATAAAAAAGGCACAATGCCGACTTAAGTACAAGAGGACTGATCCTCTAACTTTCTATGATTTGAACCCCTCCTGTGAGTCCAGTTTTAGATTCCGATGCTTCACTTCAGGTTTACTGTATCCCTTGGACCCACTTATTGACGATGCAACACAGAAATTGCATCCGAATTTGATACAAAAGGAACAATGCCGACTTATGTACAAGTGGACTGACACTCTAACTCTCTATGATTTGAACCTCTCCTGTAAGTACAGTTTTAGATTCCGATGCTTCACTTCAGGTGTACTGTATACCTTGGTCCTTCTTATTGACGATGAAACACAGAAATTTCATCCGAATTTAATAAAAAAGGCACAATGCCGACTTAAGTACAAGAGGACTGATACTCTAACTTTCTATGATTTGAACCCCTCCTGTGAGTCCAGTTTTAGATTCTGATGCTTAACTTCAGGTTTACTGTATCCCTTAACCTTCTTATTGACGATGAAACACAGAAATTGCATCCAAATTTAATACAAAAGGCACAATGCCGACTTAACTACAAGAGGACTGATACTCTAACTTTCTATGATTTGAACCTCTGCTGTGGTTCCAGTTTTAGTTTACGATGCTTCACTTCAGGTTTACTGTATCCTTTGGACCTTCATATTGACGATGAAACACAGGAATTGGATCCGAATTTAATGCAAATGCACAATGCCGACTTAAGTACAAGAGGACTGACACTCTAACTTTCTGTGATTTGAACCTCTCCTTTGAGTCCAGTTTTAGTTTCCGATGCTTCACTTCAGGTTTACTGTATCCCTTGGACCTTCATATTGATGATGAATCACAGAAATTGCATCCGAATTTAATACATAAGGCACAATGCCGACTTAAGTACTAGAGGAGTGACACCCTAACTTTCTATGATTTGAACCTCTCCTGTGAGTCCAGTTTTAGTTTCCGATTTTTCACTTCAGGTTAACTGTATCCCTTTGACCTTCTTATTGACGATGAAACACAGAAATTGCATCCGAATTTAATAAAAAAGGCACAATGCCGACTTAAGTACAAGAGGACTGATACTCTAACTTTCTATGATTTGAACCCCTCCTGTGAGTCCAGTTTTAGATTCCGATGCTTCACTTCAGGTTTACTGTATTCCTTGGACCCTCTCATTGACGATGAAACACAGAAATTGCATCCGAATTTAATACAAAAGGCACAATGCCGACTTAAGTACAAGTGGACTGACACTCTAACTTTCTATGATTTGAACCTCTCCTGTGAGTCCAATTTTAGATTCCGATGCTTCACTTCAGGTGTACTGTATACCTTGGTCCTTCTTATTGACGATGAAACACAGAAATTTCATCCGAATTTAATACAAATGCACAATGCCGACTTAAGTACAAGAGGACTGAAACTCTAACTTTCTATGATTTGAACCTCCACTGTGAGTCCAGTTTTAGTTTCCGATGCTTCACTTCAGGTTTACTGTATCCCTTGGACCTTCTTATTGACGATGAAACACAGAAATTGCATCCGAATTTAATACAAAATGCACAATGCCGAGTTAAGTACAAGAGGACTGATACTCTAACTTTGTATGATTTGAACCTTTGCTGTGAGTCCAGTTTTAGTTTCCGATGCTTCACTTCAGGTTTACTGTATCCCTTGGACCTTCTTATTGACGATGAAACACAGAAATTGCATCCGAATTTAATAAAAGAGGCACAATGCCGACTTCAGTACAAGAGGACTGATACTCTAACTTTCTATGATTTGAACCCCTCCTGTGAGTCCAGCTTTACATTCCGATGCTTAACTTTAGGTTTACTGTATCCCTTGGACCTTCTTATTGACGATGAAACACAGAAATTGCATCCGAATTTAATACAAAAGGCACAATGCCGACTTAACTACAAGAGGACTGAAACTCTAACTTTCTATGATTTGAACCTCTGCTGTGATTCCAGTTTTAGTTTACGATGCTTCACTTCAGGTTTACTGTATCCCTTGGACCTTCATATTGACGATGAAACACAGAAATTGCATCCGAATTTAATACAAAATACACAATGCCGACTTAAGTACAAGTGGACTGATACTCTAAATTTCTATGATTTGAACCTCTGCTGTGAGTCCAGTTTTAGTTTCCGATGCTTCACTTCAGGTTTACTGTATCCCTTGGAACTTCTTACTGACGATGAAACACAGAAATTACATCCAAATTTAATAAAAAAGGCACAATGCCTACTTAAGTACAAGAGGACTGATACTCTAACTTTCTATGATTTGAACCATTCCTGTGAGTCCAGTTTTAAATTCCGATGCTTCTCTTCAGGTGTACTGTATACCTTAGACCTACCTTTTGACGATGAAACACAGAAATTTCATCCGAATTTAATACAAATGCACAATGTCGACATAAGTACAAGAGGACTGACACTCTAACTTTCTATGATTTGAACCCCTCCTGCGTGTCCAGTTTAAGATACCGATGCTTCACCTCAGGAGTACTGTATACCTTGGACCTTCTTATTGACCATGAAACACAGAAATTTCATCTCAGTTTAATACAAATGCACAATTCCGACTTGAGTACACGAGGACTGACACTCTAACTTTCTCTGATTAGAACCTCTCCTGTGAGTCCAGTCTTAGTTTCCGATGCTTCACTACAGGTTCACTGTATCCCTTGGACCTTCTTATTGACGAAGAAACACAGAAATTGCATCCGAATTTAATACAAAAGGCACAATGCCGACTTAAGCACTTCAGGTCTGACACTCTAACTTTCTACGACTTGAACCTCTGCTGTGAGTCCAGTTTCAGTTTCCGATGCTTCACTTCAGGTTTACTGTATCCCTAGGACCTTCTTATTGACGATGAAAAACAGAAATTGCATCCAAATTTAATAAAAAAGGCACAATGCCGACTTAAGTACAAGAGGACTGATACTCTGACTTTCTATGATTTGAACCCCTCCTGTGAGTCCAGTTTTGGATTCCGATGCTTAACTTCAGGTTTACTGTATCCCTTGGACCTTCTTATTGACGATGAAACACAGAAATTGCATCCGAAATTAATACAAAAGGCACAATGCCGACTTAAGTACAAGAGGACTGATACTCTAACTTTCTATGATATGAACCTCTCCTGTGAGTCCTGTCTTAGTTTCCGATGCTTCTCTTCAGGTTCACTGTATCCCTTGGACATTCTTATTGACGAAGAAACACAGAAATTGCATCCGAATTTAATACAAAAGGCACAATGCCGACTTAAGTACAAGAGGACTGAAACACTAAGTTTCTATGATTTGAACCTCTGCTGTGAGTCCAGTTTTAGTTTCCGATGCTTCACTTCAGGTTTACTGTATCCCTTGGACCTTCTTATTGACGATGAAACACAGAAATTGCATCCGAATTTAATACAAAAGGCACAATGCCGACTTAACTACAAGAGGACTAAAACTCTTACTCTCTATGATTTGAACCTCTGCTGTGAGTCCAGATTTAGTTTACGATGCTTCACTTCAGGTTTACTGTATCCTTTGGACCTTCTTATTGACGATGAAACACAGAAATTGCATCCGAATTTAATACAAAATGCACAATGCCGACTTAAGTACTAGAGGACTGACACCCTAACTTTCTATGATTTGAACCTCTCCTGTGAGTCCAGTTTTAGTTTCCGTTGCTTCACTTCAGGTTAACTGTATCCCTTGGACCTTCTTATTGACGATGAAACAAAGAAATTGCATCCGAATTTAATAAAAAAGGCACAATGCCGACTTAAGTACAAGTGGACGGACACTCGAACTCTCTATGATTTGAACCTCTCCTGTAAGTCCAGTTTTAGATTCCGATGCTTCACTTCAGGTGTACTGTATACCTTGGTCCTTCTTATTGACGATGAAACACAGAAATTTCATCCGAATTTAATAAAAAAGGCACAATGCCGACCTAAGTACAAGAGGACTGATACTCTAACTTTCTATGATTTGAACCCCTCCTGTGAGTCCTGTTGTAGATTCTGATGCTTAACTTCAGGTTTACTGTATCCCTTGGACCTTCTTATTGACGATGAAACACAGAAATTGCATCCGAATTTAATACAAAAGGCACAATGCCGACTTAACTACAAGAGGACTGAAACTCTAACTTTCTATGATTTGAACCTCTGCTGTGATTCCAGTTTTAGTTTACGATGCTTCACTTCAGGTTTACTGTATCCTTTGGACCTTCATATTGACGATGAAACACAGAAATTGCATCCGAATTTAATGCAAATGCACAATGCCGACTTAAGTACAAGAGGACTGACACTCTAACTTTCTGTGATTTGAACCTCTCCTGTGAGTCCAGTTTTAGTTTCCGATGCTTCACTTCAGGTTTACTGTATCCCTTGGACCTTCTTATTGACGATGAATCACAGAAATTGCATCCGAATTTAATACATAAGGCACAATGCCGACTTAAGTACTAGAGGAGTGACACCCTAACTTTCTATGATTTGAACCTCAACTGTGAGTCCAGTTTTAGTTTCCGATCTTTCACTTCAGGTTAACTGTATCCCTTGGACCTTCTTATTGACGATGAAACACAGAAATTGCATCCGAATTTAATAAAAAAGGCACAATGCCGACTTAAGTACAAGAGGACTGATACTCTAACTTTCTATGGTTTGAACCCCTCCTGTGAGTCCAGTTTTAGATTCCGATGCTTCACTTCAGGTTTACTGTATTCCTTGGACCCTCTCATTGACGATGAAACACAGAAATTGCATCCGAATTTAATACAAAAGGCACAATGCCGACTTAAGTACAAGTGGACTGACACTCTAGCTTTCTATGATTTGAACCTCTCCTGTAAGTCCAGTTTTAGATTCCGATGCTTCACTTCAGGTGTACTGTATACCTTGGTCCTTCTTATTGACGATGAAACACAGAAATTTCATCCGAATTTAATACAAAAGCACAATGCCGACTTAAGTACAAGAGGACTGAAACTCTAACTTTCTATGATTTGAACCTCCGCTGTGAGTCCAGTTTTAGTTTCCGATGCTTCACTTCAGGTTTACTGTATCCCTTGGACCTTCTTATTGACGATGAAACACAGAAATTGCATCTGAATTTAATACAAAATGCACAATGCCGAGTTAAGTACAAGAGGACTGATACTCTAACTTTGTATGATTTGAACCCTTGCTGTGAGTCCAGTTTTAGTTTCCGATGCTTCACTTCAGGTTTACTGTATCCCTTGGACCTTCTTATTGACGATGAAACACAGAAATTGCATCCGAATTTAATAAAAGAGGCACAATGCCGACTTCAGTACAAGAGGACTGATACTCTAACTTTCTATGATTTGAACCCCTCCTGTGAGTCCAGTTTTAGATTCCGATGCTTAACTTTAGGTTTACTGTATCCCTTGGACCTTCTTATTGACGATGAAACACAGAAATTGCATCCGAATTTAATACAAAAGGCACAATGCCGACTTAACTACAAGAGGACTGAAACTCTAACTTTCTATGATTTGAACCTCTGCTGTGATTCCAGTTTTAGTTTACGATGCTTCACTTCAGGTTTACTGTATCCTTTGGACCTTCATATTGACGATGAAACACAGAAATTGCATCCGAATTTAATACAAAATACACAATGCCGACTTAAGTACAAGAGGACTGATACTCTAAATTTCTATGATTTGAACCTCTGCTGTGAGTCCAGTTTTAGTTTCCGATGCTTCACTTCAGGTTTACTGTATCCCTTGGAACTTCTTACTGACGATGAAACATAGAAATTACATCCAAATTTAATAAAAAAGGCACAATGCCTACTTAAGTACAAGAGGACTGATACTCTAACTTTCTATGATTTGAACCTCTCCTGTGAGTCCAGTTTTAGATTCCGATGCATAACTTCAGGTTTACTGTATCCCTTGGACCTTCTTATTTACGATGAAACACAGAAATTGCATCCGAATTTAATACAAAAGCACAATGCCGACTTAAGTACAAGAGGACTGAAACTCTAACATTCTATGATTTGAACCTCTGCTGTGAGTCCAGTTTTAGTTTCCGATGCTTAACTTCAGGTTTACTGTATCCCTTGGACCTTCTTATTGACTATGAAACACAGAAATTGCATCCGAATTTAATAAAAAAGGCACAATGCCGAATGAAGTACAAGAGGACTGACACTCTTACTTTCTATGATTTGAACCATTCCTGTGAGTCCAGTTTTAAATTCCGATGCTTCACTTCAGGTGTACTGTATACCTTAGACCTACCTTTTGACGATGAAACACAGAAATTTCATCCGAATTTAATACAAATGCACAATGTCGACTTAAGTACAAGAGGACTGACACTCTAACTTTCTATGATTTGAACCCCTCCTGCGTGTCCAGATTTAGATTCCGATGCTTCACTTCAGGAGTACTGTATACCTTGGACCTTCTTATTGACCATGAAACACAGAAATTTCATCTCAGTTTAATACAAATGCACAATTCCGACTTGAGTACGAGAGGACTGACACTCTAACTTTCTCTGATTAGAACCTCTCCTGTGAGTCCAGTCTTAGATTCGGATGCTTCACTACAGGTTCACTGTATCCCTTGGACCTTCTTATTGACGAAGAAACACAGAAATTGCATCCGAATTTAATACAAAAGGCACAATGCTGACTTAAGCACTACAGGTCTGACACTCCAACTTTCTATGATTTGAACCTCTGCTGTGAGTCCAGTTTCAGTTTCCGATGCTTCACTTCAGGTTTACTGTATCCCTTGGACCTTCTTATTGACGATGAATTACAGAAATTGCATCCGAATTTAATAAAAAAGGGACAATGCCGACTTAAGTACAAGAGGACTGATACTCTGACTTTCTATGATTTGAACCCCTCCTGTGAGTCCAGTTTTGGATTCCGATGCTTAACTTCAGGTTTACTGTATCCCTTGGACCTTCTTATTGACGATGAAACACAGAAATTGCATCCGAATGTAATACAAAAGGTACAATTCCGACTTAAGTACAAGAGGACTGAAACTCTAAGTTTCTATGATTTGAACCTCTGCTGTGAGTCCAGTTTTAGATTCCGATGCTTCACTTCAGGTTTACTGTATCCCTTGGACCTTCTTATTGACGATGAAACACAGAAATTGCATCCGAATTTAATACAAAAGGCACAATGCCGACTTAACTACAAGAGGACTGAAACTCTAACTTTCTAAGATTTGAACCTCTGCTGTGATTCCAGTTTTAGTCTACGATGCTTCACTTCAGGTTTACTGTATCCTTTGGACCTTCATATTGACGATGAAACACAGAAATTGCATCCGAATTTAATACAAATGCACAATTCCGACTTAAGTACAAGAGGACTGACACTCTAACTTTCGGTGATTTGAACCTCACCTGTGAGTCCAGTTTTAGTTTCCGATGCTTCACTTCAGGTTTACTGTATCCCTTGAACCTTCTTATTGACGATGAAACACAGAAATTGCATCCGAATTTAATACATAAGGCAAAATGCCGACTTAAGTACTAGAGGACTGACACCCTAACTTTCTATGATTTGAACCTCTCCTGTGAGTCCAGTTTTAGTTTCCGATGCTTCACTTCAGGTTAACTGTATCCCTTGGACCTTCTTATTGACGATGAAACACAGAAAATGCATCCGACTTTAATAAAAAAGGCACAATGCCGACTTAAGTACAAGAGGACTGATACTCTAACTTTCTATGATTTGAACCCTTCCTGTGAGTCCAGTTTTAGATTCCGATGCTTCACTTCAGGTTTACTGTATTCCTTGGACCCTCTTACTGACGATGAAACACAGAAATTGGATCCGAATTTAATACAAAAGGCACAATGCCGACTTAAGTACAAGAGGACTGAATTTCTAACTTTCTATGATTTGAACCTCCGCTGTCAGTCCAGTTTTAGTTTCCGATGCTTCACTTCAGGTTTACTGTATCCCTTGGACCTTCTTATTGACGATGAAACACAGAAATTGCATCCGAATTTAATACAAAAGGCACAATGCCGAGTTAAGTACAAGAGGACTGATACTCTAACTTTGTATGATTTGAACCTCTGCTGTGAGTCCAGTTTTAGTTTCCGATGCTTCACTTCAGGTTTACTGTATCCCTTGGACCTTCATAGTGACGATGAAACACAGAAATTGGATCCGAATTTAATACAAAATGCACAAAGCCGACTTAAGTACAAGAGGACTGATACTCTAACTTTCTATGATATGAACCTCTGCTGTGAGTCCAGTTTTAGTTTCCGATGCTTAACTTTAGGTTTACTGTATCCCTTGGACCTTCTTACTGACGATGAAACACAGAAATTGCATCCCAATTTAATAAAAAAGGCACAATGCCGACTTAAGTACAAGAGGACTGATACTCTAACTTTCTATGATATGAACCCCTCCTGTGAGTCCTGTTTTAGATTCCGATGCTTAACTTCAGGATTTCTGTATCCCTTGGACCTTCTTATTGACGATGAAACACAGAAATTGCATCCGAATTTAATACAAAAATCACAATGCCAACTTAAGTACAAGAGGACTGAAACTCTAACTCTTTATGATTTGAACCTCTGCGGTGAGTCCAGTTTTAGTTTCCGATGCTTAACTTCAGGTTTACTGTATCCCTTGGACCTTCTCATTGATCATGAAGCACAGAAATTGCATCCGAATTTAATACAAAAGGCACAATGCCGACTTATGTGCAAGATTACAGACACTCTAACTTTCTATGATTTGGACCCCTCCTGCGAGTCCAGTTTTAGATTCCGATGCTTCACTTCAGGTTTACTGTATCCCTTGGACCTTCTTATTGACGATGAAACACAGAAATTGTATCCGAATTTAATACATAAGGCACAATGCCGACTTAAGTACTAGAGGACTGACACCCTAACTTTCTATGATTTGAACCTCTCCTGTGAGTCCAGTTTTAGTTTCCGTTGCTTCACTTCAGGTTAACTGTATCCCTTGGACCTTCTTATTGACGATGAAACAAAGAAATTGCATCCGAATTTAATAAAAAAGGCACAATGCCGACTTAAGTACAAGTGGACGGACACTCGAACTCTCTATGATTTGAACCTCTCCTGTAAGTCCAGTTTTAGATTCCGATGCTTCACTTCAGGTGTACTGTATACCTTGGTCCTTCTTATTGACGATGAAACACAGAAATTTCATCCGAATTTAATAAAAAAGGCACAATGCCGACTTAAGTACAAGAGGACTGATACTCTAACTTTCTATGATTTGAACCCCTCCTGTGAGTCCAGTTGTAGATTCTGATGCTTAACTTCAGGTTTACTGTATCCCTTGGACCTTCTTATTGACGATGAAACACAGAAATTGCATCCGAATTTAATACAAAAGGCACAATGCCGACTTAACTACAAGAGGACTGAAACTCTAACTTTCTATGATTTGAACCCCTGCTGTGATTCCAGTTTTAGTTTACGATGCTTCACTTCAGGTTTACTGTATCCTTTGGACCTTCATATTGACGATGAAACACAGAAATTGCATCCGAATTTAATGCAAATGCACAATGCCGACTTAAGTACAAGAGGACTGACACTCTAACTTTCTGTGATTTGAACCTCTCCTGTGAGTCCAGTTTTAGTTTCCGATGCTTCACTTCAGGTTTACTGTATCCCTTGGACCTTCTTAATGACGATGAATCACAGAAATTGCATCCGAATTTAATACATAAGGCACAATGCCGACTTAAGTACTAGAGGAGTGACACCCTAACTTTCTATGATTTGAACCTCAACTGTGAGTCCAGTTTTAGTTTCCGATCTTTCACTTCAGGTTAACTGTATCCCTTGGACTTTCTTATTGACGATGAAACACAGAAATTGCATCCGAATTTAATAAAAAAGGCACAATGCCGACTTAAGTACAAGAGGACTGATACTCTAACTTTCTATGGTTTGAACCCCTCCTGTGAGTCCAGTTTTAGATTCCGATGCTTCACTTCAGGTTTACTGTATTCCTTGGACCCTCTCATTGACGATGAAACACAGAAATTGCATCCGAATTTAATACAAAAGGCACAATGCCGACTTAAGTACAAGTGGACTGACACTCTAACTTTCTATGATTTGAACCTCTCCTGTAAGTCCAGTTTTAGATTCCGATGCTTCACTTCAGGTGTACTGTATACCTTGGTCCTTCTTATTGACGATGAAACACAGAAATTTCATCCGAATTTAATACAAATGCATAATGCCGACTTAAGTACAAGAGGACTGAAACTCTAACTTTCTATGATTTGAACCTCCGCTGTGAGTCCAGTTTTAGTTTCCGATGCTTCACTTCAGGTTTACTGTATCCCTTGGACCTTCTTATTGACGATGAAACACAGAAATTGCATCTGAATTTAATACAAAATGCACAATGCCGAGTTAAGTACAAGAGGACTGATACTCTAACTTTGTATGATTTGAACCTTTGCTGTGAGTCCAGTTTTAGTTTCCGATGCTTCACTTCAGGTTTACTGTATCCCTTGGACCTTCTTATTGACGATGAAACACAGAAATTGCATCCGAATTTAATAAAAGAGGCACAATGCCGACTTCAGTACAAGAGGACTGATACTCTAACTTTCTATGATTTGAACCCCTCCTGTGAGTCCAGTTTTAGATTCCGATGCTTAACTTTAGGTTTACTGTATCCCTTGGACCTTCTTATTGACGATGAAACACAGAAATTGCATCCGAATTTAATACAAAAGGCACAATGCCGACTTAACTACAAGAGGACTGAAACTCTAACTTTCTATGATTTGAACCTCTGCTGTGATTCCAGTTTTAGTTTACGATGCTTCACTTCAGGTTTACTGTATCCTTTGGACCTTCATATTGACGATGAAACACAGAAATTGCATCCGAATTTAATACAAAATACACAATGCCGACTTAAGTACAAGAGGACTGATACTCTAAATTTCTATGATTTGAACCTCTGCTGTGAGTCCAGTTTTAGTTTCCGATGCTTCACTTCAGGTTTACTGTATCCCTTGGAACTTCTTACTGACGATGAAACACAGAAATTACATCCAAATTTAATAAAAAAGGCACAATGCCTACTTAAGTACAAGAGGACTGATACTCTAACTTTCTATGATTTGAACCTCTCCTGTGAGTCCAGTTTTAGATTCCGATGCTTAACTTCAGGTTTACTGTATCCCTTGGACCTTCTTATTGACGATGAAACACAGAAATTGCATCCGAATTTAATACAAAAGCACAATGCCGACTTAAGTACAAGAGGACTGAAACTCTAACATTCTATGATTTGAACCTCTGCTGTGAGTCCAGTTTTAGTTTCCGATGCTTAACTTCAGGTTTACTGTATCCCTTGGACCTTCTTATTGACTATGAAACACAGAAATTGCATCCGAATTTAATAAAAAAGGCACAATGCCGAATGAAGTACAAGAGGACTGACACTCTTACTTTCTATGATTTGAACCATTCCTGTGAGTCCAGTTTTAAATTCCGATGCTTCACTTCAGGTGTACTGTATACCTTAGACCTACCTTTTGACGATGAAACACAGAAATTTCATCCGAATTTAATACAAATGCACAATGTCGACTTAAGTACAAGAGGACTGACACTCTAACTTTCTATGATTTGAACCCCTCCTGCGTGTCCAGATTTAGATTCCGATGCTTCACTTCAGGAGTACTGTATACCTTGGACCTTCTTATTGACCATGAAACACAGAAATTTCATCTCAGTTTAATACAAATGCACAATTCCGACTTGAGTACGAGAGGACTGACACTCTAACTTTCTCTGATTAGAACCTCTCCTGTGAGTCCAGTCTTAGATTCGGATGCTTCACTACAGGTTCACTGTATCCCTTGGACCTTCTTATTGACGAAGAAACACAGAAATTGCATCCGAATTTAATACAAAAGGCACAATGCCGACTTAAGCACTACAGGTCTGACACTCCAACTTTCTATGATTTGAACCTCTGCTGTGAGTCCAGTTTCAGTTTCCGATGCTTCACTTCAGGTTTACTGTATCCCTTGGACCTTCTTATTGACGATGAATTACAGAAATTGCATCCGAATTTAATAAAAAAGGGACAATGCCGACTTAAGTACAAGAGGACTGATACTCTGACTTTCTATGATTTGAACCCCTCCTGTGAGTCCAGTTTTGGATTCCGATGCTTAACTTCAGGTTTACTGTATCCCTTGGACCTTCTTATTGACGATGAAAC